>NW_027437735.1:0-147687 GCF_965140245.1 Athene noctua
CCGGGAATTCTCTGACTGGTTCTACCCGCTGCCCGGAACGCTACGCAGGGCAAAAGCGGTTCTCGTCCTCCGTGCTTGCTTTTTCTCAGAAAGAGCCGTGCTGTGCGATTTCGCCGGAAAACGCGTTTTCGGCCGAAAACGTGTACGTTTGCACTTCCCCGCCACAGGGAAGCTGCTAGCCGGGAATTCTCTGCCTGGTTCTACCCGCTGCCCGGAACGCTACGCAGGGCAAAAGCGGTTCTCGTCCTCCGTGCTTGCTTTTTCTCAGAAAGAGCCGTGGTGTGCGATTTCGCCGGAAAACGCGTTTTCGGCCGAAAACGTGTACGTTTGCACTTCCCCGCCACAGGGAAGCTGCTAGCCGGGAATTCTCTGCCTGGTTCTACCCGCTGCCCGGAACGCTACGCAGGGCAAAAGCGGTTCTCGTCCTCCGTGCTTGCTTTTTCTCAGAAAGAGCCGTGGTGTGCGTTTTCGCCGGAAAACGCGTTTTCGGCCGAAAACGTGTACGTTTGCACTTCCCCGCCACAGGGAAGCTGCTAGCCGGGAATTCTCTGACTGGTTCTACCCGCTGCCCGGAACGCTACGCAGGGCAAAAGCGGTTCTCGTCCTCCGTGCTTGCTTTTTCTCAGAAAGAGCCGTGGTGTGCGATTTCGCCGGAAAACGCGTTTTCGGCCGAAAACGTGTACGTTTGCACTTCCCCGCCACAGGGAAGCTGCTAGCCGGGAATTCTCTGCCTGGTTCTACCCGCTGCCCGGAACGCTACGCAGGGCAAAAGCGGTTCTCGTCCTCCGTGCTTGCTTTTTCTCAGAAAGAGCCGTGGTGTGCGATTTCGCCGGAAAACGCGTTTTCGGCCGAAAACGTGTACGTTTGCACTTCCCCGCCACAGGGAAGCTGCTAGCCGGGAATTCTCTGCCTGGTTCTACCCGCTGCCCGGAACGCTACGCAGGGCAAAAGCGGTTCTCGTCCTCCGTGCTTGCTTTTTCTCAGAAAGAGCCGTGGTGTGCGATTTCGCCGGAAAACGAGTTTTCGGCCGAAAACGTGTACGTTTGCACTTCCCCGCCACAGGGAAGCTGCTAGCCGGGAATTCTCTGCCTGGTTCTACCCGCTGCCCGGAACGCTACGCAGGGCAAAAGCGGTTCTCGTCCTCCGTGCTTGCTTTTTCTCAGAAAGAGCCGTGGTGTGCGATTTCGCCGGAAAACGCGTTTTCGGCCGAAAACGTGTACGTTTGCACTTCCCCGCCACAGGGAAGCTGCTAGCCGGGAATTCTCTGCCTGGTTCTACCCGCTGCCCGGAACGCTACGCAGGGCAAAAGCGGTTCTCGTCCTCCGTGCTTGCTTTTTCTCAGAAAGAGCCGTGGTGTGCGTTTTCGCCGGAAAACGCGTTTTCGGCCGAAAACGTGTACGTTTGCACTTCCCCGCCACAGGGAAGCTGCTAGCCGGGAATTCTCTGCCTGGTTCTACCCGCTGCCCGGAACGCTACGCAGGGCAAAAGCGGTTCTCGTCCTCCGTGCTTGCTTTTTCTCAGAAAGAGCCGTGGTGTGCGTTTTCGCCGGAAAACGCGTTTTCGGCCGAAAACGTGTACGTTTGCACTTCCCCGCCACAGGGAAGCTGCTAGCCGGGAATTCTCTGCCTGGTTCTACCCGCTGCTCGGAACGCTACGCAGCGCAAAAGCGGTTCTCGTCCTCCGTGCTTGCTTTTTCTCAGAAAGAGCCGTGGTGTGCGATTTCGCCGGAAAACGCGTTTTCGGCCGAAAACGTGTACGTTTGCACTTCCCCGCCACAGGGAAGCTGCTAGCCGGGAATTCTCTGCCTGGTTCTACCCGCTGCCCGGAACGCTACGCAGGGCAAAAGCGGTTCTCGTCCTCCGTGCTTGCTTTTTCTCAGAAAGAGCCGTGGTGTGCGTTTTCGCCGGAAAACGCGTTTTCGGCCGAAAACGTGTACGTTTGCACTTCCCCGCCACAGGGAAGCTGCTAGCCGGGAATTCACTGCCTGGTTCTACCCGCTGCCCGGAACGCTACGCAGGGCAAAAGCGGTTCTCGTCCTCCGTGCTTGCTTTTTCTCAGAAAGAGCCGTGGTGTGCGTTTTCGCCGGAAAACGCGTTTTCGGCCGAAAACGTGTACGTTTGCACTTCCCCGCCACAGGGAAGCTGCTAGCCGGGAATTCTCTGCCTGGTTCTACCCGCTGCCCGGAACGCTACGCAGGGCAAAAGCGGTTCTCGTCCTCCGTGCTTGCTTTTTCTCAGAAAGAGCCGTGGTGTGCTATTTCGCCGGAAAACGCGTTTTCGGCCGAAAACGTGTACGTTTGCACTTCCCCGCCACAGGGAAGCTGCTAGCCGGGAATTCTCTGACTGGTTCTACCCGCTGCCCGGAACGCTACGCAGGGCAAAAGCGGTTCTCGTCCTCCGTGCTTGCTTTTTCTCAGAAAGAGCCGTGCTGTGCGATTTCGCCGGAAAACGCGTTTTCGGCCGAAAACGTGTACGTTTGCACTTCCCCGCCACAGGGAAGCTGCTAGCCGGGAATTCTCTGCCTGGTTCTACCCGCTGCCCGGAACGCTACGCAGGGCAAAAGCGGTTCTCGTCCTCCGTGCTTGCTTTTTCTCAGAAAGAGCCGTGGTGTGCGATTTCGCCGGAAAACGCGTTTTCGGCCGAAAACGTGTACGTTTGCACTTCCCCGCCACAGGAAGCTGCTAGCCGGGAATTCTCTGCCTGGTTCTACCCGCTGCCCGGAACGCTACGCAGGGCAAAAGCGGTTCTCGTCCTCCGTGCTTGCTTTTTCTCAGAAAGAGCCGTGGTGTGCGTTTTCGCCGGAAAACGCGTTTTCGGCCGAAAACGTGTACGTTTGCACTTCCCCGCCACAGGGAAGCTGCTAGCCGGGAATTCTCTGACTGGTTCTACCCGCTGCCCGGAACGCTACGCAGGGCAAAAGCGGTTCTCGTCCTCCGTGCTTGCTTTTTCTCAGAAAGAGCCGTGGTGTGCGATTTCGCCGGAAAACGCGTTTTCGGCCGAAAACGTGTACGTTTGCACTTCCCCGCCACAGGGAAGCTGCTAGCCGGGAATTCTCTGCCTGGTTCTACCCGCTGCCCGGAACGCTACGCAGGGCAAAAGCGGTTCTCGTCCTCCGTGCTTGCTTTTTCTCAGAAAGAGCCGTGGTGTGCGTTTTCGCCGGAAAACGCGTTTTCGGCCGAAAACGTGTACGTTTGCACTTCCCCGCCACAGGGAAGCTGCTAGCCGGGAATTCTCTGCCTGGTTCTACCCGCTGCCCGGAACGCTACGCAGGGCAAAAGCGGTTCTCGTCCTCCGTGCTTGCTTTTTCTCAGAAAGAGCCGTGGTGTGCGTTTTCGCCGGAAAACGCGTTTTCGGCCGAAAACGTGTACGTTTGCACTTCCCCGCCACAGGGAAGCTGCTACCCGGGAATTCTCTGCCTGGTTCTACCCGCTGCTCGGAACGCTACGCAGCGCAAAAGCGGTTCTCGTCCTCCGTGCTTGCTTTTTCTCAGAAAGAGCCGTGGTGTGCGATTTCGCCGGAAAACGCGTTTTCGGCCGAAAACGTGTACGTTTGCACTTCCCCGCCACAGGGAAGCTGCTAGCCGGGAATTCTCTGACTGGTTCTACCCGCTGCCCGGAACGCTACGCAGGGCAAAAGCGGTTCTCGTCCTCCGTGCTTGCTTTTTCTCAGAAAGAGCCGTGGTGTGCGTTTTCGCCGGAAAACGCGTTTTCGGCCGAAAACGTGTACGTTTGCACTTCCCCGCCACAGGGAAGCTGCTAGCCGGGAATTCTCTGCCTGGTTCTACCCGCTGCCCGGAACGCTACGCAGGGCAAAAGCGGTTCTCGTCCTCCGTGCTTGCTTTTTCTCAGAAAGAGCCGTGGTGTGCGATTTCGCCGGAAAACGCGTTTTCGGCCGAAAACGTGTACGTTTGCACTTCCCCGCCACAGGGAAGCTGCTAGCCGGGAATTCTCTGCCTGGTTCTACCCGCTGCCCGGAACGCTACGCAGGGCAAAAGCGGTTCTCGTCCTCCGTGCTTGCTTTTTCTCAGAAAGAGACGTGGTGTGCGTTTTCGCCGGAAAACGCGTTTTCGGCCGAAAACGTGTACGTTTGCACTTCCCCGCCACAGGGAAGCTGCTAGCCGGGAATTCTCTGCCTGGTTCTACCCGCTGCCCGGAACGCTACGCAGGGCAAAAGCGGTTCTCGTCCTCCGTGCTTGCTTTTTCTCAGAAAGAGCCGTGGTGTGCGATTTCGCCGGAAAACGAGTTTTCGGCCGAAAACGTGTACGTTTGCACTTCCCCGCCACAGGGAAGCTGCTAGCCGGGAATTCTCTGCCTGGTTCTACCCGCTGCCCGGAACGCTACGCAGGGCAAAAGCGGTTCTCGTCCTCCGTGCTTGCTTTTTCTCAGAAAGAGCCGTGGTGTGCGATTTCGCCGGAAAACGCGTTTTCGGCCGAAAACGTGTACGTTTGCACTTCCCCGCCACAGGGAAGCTGCTAGCCGGGAATTCTCTGCCTGGTTCTACCCGCTGCCCGGAACGCTACGCAGGGCAAAAGCGGTTCTCGTCCTCCGTGCTTGCTTTTTCTCAGAAAGAGCCGTGGTGTGCGTTTTCGCCGGAAAACGCGTTTTCGGCCGAAAACGTGTACGTTTGCACTTCCCCGCCACAGGGAAGCTGCTAGCCGGGAATTCTCTGACTGGTTCTACCCGCTGCCCGGAACGCTACGCAGGGCAAAAGCGGTTCTCGTCCTCCGTGCTTGCTTTTTCTCAGAAAGAGCCGTGGTGTGCGATTTCGCCGGAAAACGCGTTTTCGGCCGAAAACGTGTACGTTTGCACTTCCCCGCCACAGGGAAGCTGCTAGCCGGGAATTCTCTGCCTGGTTCTACCCGCTGCCCGGAACGCTACGCAGGGCAAAAGCGGTTCTCGTCCTCCGTGCTTGCTTTTTCTCAGAAAGAGCCGTGGTGTGCGTTTTCGCCGGAAAACGCGTTTTCGGCCGAAAACGTGTACGTTTGCACTTCCCCGCCACAGGGAAGCTGCTAGCCGGGAATTCTCTGCCTGGTTCTACCCGCTGCCCGGAACGCTACGCAGGGCAAAAGCGGTTCTCGTCCTCCGTGCTTGCTTTTTCTCAGAAAGAGCCGTGGTGTGCGTTTTCGCCGGAAAACGCGTTTTCGGCCGAAAACGTGTACGTTTGCACTTCCCCGCCACAGGGAAGCTGCTAGCCGGGAATTCTCTGCCTGGTTCTACCCGCTGCTTTGAACGCTACGCAGCGCAAAAGCGGTTCTCGTCCTCCGTGCTTGCTTTTTCTCAGAAAGAGCCGTGGTGTGCGATTTCGCCGGAAAACGCGTTTTCGGCCGAAAACGTGTACGTTTGCACTTCCCCGCCACAGGGAAGCTGCTAGCCGGGAATTCTCTGACTGGTTCTACCCGCTGCCCGGAACGCTACGCAGGGCAAAAGCGGTTCTCGTCCTCCGTGCTTGCTTTTTCTCAGAAAGAGCCGTGGTGTGCGTTTTCGCCGGAAAACGCGTTTTCGGCCGAAAACGTGTACGTTTGCACTTCCCCGCCACAGGGAAGCTGCTAGCCGGGAATTCTCTGCCTGGTTCTACCCGCTGCCCGGAACGCTACGCAGGGCAAAAGCGGTTCTCGTCCTCCGTGCTTGCTTTTTCTCAGAAAGAGCCGTGCTGTGCGATTTCGCCGGAAAACGCGTTTTCGGCCGAAAACGTGTACGTTTGCACTTCCCCGCCACAGGGAAGCTGCTAGCCGGGAATTCTCTGCCTGGTTCTACCCGCTGCCCGGAACGCTACGCAGGGCAAAAGCGGTTCTCGTCCTCCGTGCTTGCTTTTTCTCAGAAAGAGACGTGGTGTGCGATTTCGCCAGAAAACGCGTTTTCGGCCGAAAACGTGTACGTTTGCACTTCCCCGCCACAGGGAAGCTGCTAGCCGGGAATTCTCTGCCTGGTTCTACCCGCTGCCCGGAACGCTACGCAGGGCAAAAGCGGTTCTCGTCCTCCGTGCTTGCTTTTTCTCAGAAAGAGCCGTGGTGTGCGTTTTCGCCGGAAAACGCGTTTTCGGCCGAAAACGTGTACGTTTGCACTTCCCCGCCACAGGGAAGCTGCTAGCCGGGAATTCTCTGCCTGGTTCTACCCGCTGCCCGGAACGCTACGCAGGGCAAAAGCGGTTCTCGTCCTCCGTGCTTGCTTTTTCTCAGAAAGATCCGTGGTGTGCGATTTCGCCGGAAAACGCGTTTTCGGCCGAAAACGTGTACGTTTGCACTTCCCCGCCACAGGGAAGCTGCTAGCCGGGAATTCTCTGCCTGGTTCTACCCGCTGCCCGGAACGCTACGCAGGGCAAAAGCGGTTCTCGTCCTCCGTGCTTGCTTTTTCTCAGAAAGAGCCGTGGTGTGCGTTTTCGCCGGAAAACGCGTTTTCGGCCGAAAACGTGTACGTTTGCACTTCCCCGCCACAGGGAAGCTGCTAGCCGGGAATTCTCTGCCTGGTTCTACCCGCTGCCCGGAACGCTACGCAGGGCAAAAGCGGTTCTCGTCCTCCGTGCTTGCTTTTTCTCAGAAAGAGCCGTGGTGTGCGTTTTCGCCGGAAAACGCGTTTTCGGCCGAAAACGTGTACGTTTGCACTTCCCCGCCACAGGGAAGCTGCTAGCCGGGAATTCTCTGCCTGGTTCTACCCGCTGCCCGGAACGCTACGCAGGGCAAAAGCGGTTCTCGTCCTCCGTGCTTGCTTTTTCTCAGAAAGAGCCGTGGTGTGCGTTTTCGCCGGAAAACGCGTTTTCGGCCGAAAACGTGTACGTTTGCACTTCCCCGCCACAGGGAAGCTGCTAGCCGGGAATTCTCTGCCTGGTTCTACCCGCTGCCCGGAACGCTACGCAGGGCAAAAGCGGTTCTCGTCCTCCGTGCTTGCTTTTTCTCAGAAAGAGACGTGGTGTGCGTTTTCGCCGGAAAACGCGTTTTCGGCCGAAAACGTGTACGTTTGCACTTCCCCGCCACAGGGAAGCTGCTAGCCGGGAATTCTCTGCCTGGTTCTACCCGCTACTCGGAACGCTACGCAGCGCAAAAGCGGTTCTCGTCCTCCGTGCTTGCTTTTTCTCAGAAAGAGCCGTGGTGTGCGATTTCGCCGGAAAACGCGTTTTCGGCCGAAAACGTGTACGTTTGCACTTCCCCGCCACAGGGAAGCTGCTAGCCGGGAATTCTCTGACTGGTTCTACCCGCTGCCCGGAACGCTACGCAGGGCAAAAGCGGTTCTCGTCCTCCGTGCTTGCTTTTTCTCAGAAAGAGCCGTGGTGTGCGTTTTCGCCGGAAAACGCGTTTTCGGCCGAAAACGTGTACGTTTGCACTTCCCCGCCACAGGGAAGCTGCTAGCCGGGAATTCTCTGCCTGGTTCTACCCGCTGCCCGGAACGCTACGCAGGGCAAAAGCGGTTCTCGTCCTCCGTGCTTGCTTTTTCTCAGAAAGAGCCGTGGTGTGCGTTTTCGCCGGAAAACGCGTTTTCGGCCGAAAACGTGTACGTTTGCACTTCCCCGCCACAGGGAAGCTGCTAGCCGGGAATTCTCTGCCTGGTTCTACCCGCTGCTCGGAACGCTACGCAGCGCAAAAGCGGTTCTCGTCCTCCGTGCTTGCTTTTTCTCAGAAAGAGCCGTGGTGTGCGATTTCGCCGGAAAACGCGTTTTCGGCCGAAAACGTGTACGTTTGCACTTCCCCGCCACAGGGAAGCTGCTAGCCGGGAATTCTCTGACTGGTTCTACCCGCTGCCCGGAACGCTACGCAGGGCAAAAGCGGTTCTCGTCCTCCGTGCTTGCTTTTTCTCAGAAAGAGCCGTGGTGTGCGTTTTCGCCGGAAAACGCGTTTTCGGCCGAAAACGTGTACGTTTGCACTTCCCCGCCACAGGGAAGCTGCTAGCCGGGAATTCTCTGCCTGGTTCTACCCGCTGCCCGGAACGCTACGCAGGGCAAAAGCGGTTCTCGTCCTCCGTGCTTGCTTTTTCTCAGAAAGAGCCGTGGTGTGCGATTTCGCCGGAAAACGCGTTTTCGGCCGAAAACGTGTACGTTTGCACTTCCCCGCCACAGGGAAGCTGCTAGCCGGGAATTCTCTGCCTGGTTCTACCCGCTGCCCGGAACGCTACGCAGGGCAAAAGCGGTTCTCGTCCTCCGTGCTTGCTTTTTCTCAGAAAGAGACGTGGTGTGCGTTTTCGCCGGAAAACGCGTTTTCGGCCGAAAACGTGTACGTTTGCACTTCCCCGCCACAGGGAAGCTGCTAGCCGGGAATTCTCTGCCTGGTTCTACCCGCTGCCCGGAACGCTACGCAGGGCAAAAGCGGTTCTCGTCCTCCGTGCTTGCTTTTTCTCAGAAAGAGCCGTGGTGTGCGATTTCGCCGGAAAACGAGTTTTCGGCCGAAAACGTGTACGTTTGCACTTCCCCGCCACAGGGAAGCTGCTAGCCGGGAATTCTCTGCCTGGTTCTACCCGCTGCCCGGAACGCTACGCAGGGCAAAAGCGGTTCTCGTCCTCCGTGCTTGCTTTTTCTCAGAAAGAGCCGTGGTGTTCGATTTCGCCGGAAAACGCGTTTTCGGCCGAAAACGTGTACGTTTGCACTTCCCCGCCACAGGGAAGCTGCTAGCCGGGAATTCTCTGCCTGGTTCTACCCGCTGCCCGGAACGCTACGCAGGGCAAAAGCGGTTCTCGTCCTCCGTGCTTGCTTTTTCTCAGAAAGAGCCGTGGTGTGCGTTTTCGCCGGAAAACGCGTTTTCGGCCGAAAACGTGTACGTTTGCACTTCCCCGCCACAGGGAAGCTGCTAGCCGGGAATTCTCTGCCTGGTTCTACCCGCTGCCCGGAACGCTACGCAGGGCAAAAGCGGTTCTCGTCCTCCGTGCTTGCTTTTTCTCAGAAAGAGCCGTGGTGTGCGTTTTCGCCGGAAAACGCGTTTTCGGCCGAAAACGTGTACGTTTGCACTTCCCCGCCACAGGGAAGCTGCTAGCCGGGAATTCTCTGCCTGGTTCTACCCGCTGCTCGGAACGCTACGCAGCGCAAAAGCGGTTCTCGTCCTCCGTGCTTGCTTTTTCTCAGAAAGAGCCGTGGTGTGCGATTTCGCCGGAAAACGCGTTTTCGGCCGAAAACGTGTACGTTTGCACTTCCCCGCCACAGGGAAGCTGCTAGCCGGGAATTCTCTGCCTGGTTCTACCCGCTGCCCGGAACGCTACGCAGGGCAAAAGCGGTTCTCGTCCTCCGTGCTTGCTTTTTCTCAGAAAGAGCCGTGGTGTGCGTTTTCGCCGGAAAACGCGTTTTCGGCCGAAAACGTGTACGTTTGCACTTCCCCGCCACAGGGAAGCTGCTAGCCGGGAATTCACTGCCTGGTTCTACCCGCTGCCCGGAACGCTACGCAGGGCAAAAGCGGTTCTCGTCCTCCGTGCTTGCTTTTTCTCAGAAAGAGCCGTGGTGTGCGTTTTCGCCGGAAAACGCGTTTTCGGCCGAAAACGTGTACGTTTGCACTTCCCCGCCACAGGGAAGCTGCTAGCCGGGAATTCTCTGCCTGGTTCTACCCGCTGCCCGGAACGCTACGCAGGGCAAAAGCGGTTCTCGTCCTCCGTGCTTGCTTTTTCTCAGAAAGAGCCGTGGTGTGCGTTTTCGCCGGAAAACGCGTTTTCGGCCGAAAACGTGTACGTTTGCACTTCCCCGCCACAGGGAAGCTGCTAGCCGGGAATTCTCTGCCTGGTTCTACCCGCTGCCCGGAACGCTACGCAGGGCAAAAGCGGTTCTCGTCCTCCGTGCTTGCTTTTTCTCAGAAAGAGCCGTGGTGTGCGTTTTCGCCGGAAAACGCGTTTTCGGCCGAAAACGTGTACGTTTGCACTTCCCCGCCACAGGGAAGCTGCTAGCCGGGAATTCTCTGCCTGGTTCTACCCGCTGCTCGGAACGCTACGCAGCGCAAAAGCGGTTCTCGTCCTCCGTGCTTGCTTTTTCTCAGAAAGAGCCGTGGTGTGCGATTTCGCCGGAAAACGCGTTTTCGGCCGAAAACGTGTACGTTTGCACTTCCCCGCCACAGGGAAGCTGCTAGCCGGGAATTCTCTGCCTGGTTCTACCCGCTGCCCGGAACGCTACGCAGGGCAAAAGCGGTTCTCGTCCTCCGTGCTTGCTTTTTCTCAGAAAGAGCCGTGGTGTGCGTTTTCGCCGGAAAACGCGTTTTCGGCCGAAAACGTGTACGTTTGCACTTCCCCGCCACAGGGAAGCTGCTAGCCGGGAATTCACTGCCTGGTTCTACCCGCTGCCCGGAACGCTACGCAGGGCAAAAGCGGTTCTCGTCCTCCGTGCTTGCTTTTTCTCAGAAAGAGCCGTGGTGTGCGTTTTCGCCGGAAAACGCGTTTTCGGCCGAAAACGTGTACGTTTGCACTTCCCCGCCACAGGGAAGCTGCTAGCCGGGAATTCTCTGCCTGGTTCTACCCGCTGCCCGGAACGCTACGCAGGGCAAAAGCGGTTCTCGTCCTCCGTGCTTGCTTTTTCTCAGAAAGAGCCGTGGTGTGCTATTTCGCCGGAAAACGCGTTTTCGGCCGAAAACGTGTACGTTTGCACTTCCCCGCCACAGGGAAGCTGCTAGCCGGGAATTCTCTGACTGGTTCTACCCGCTGCCCGGAACGCTACGCAGGGCAAAAGCGGTTCTCGTCCTCCGTGCTTGCTTTTTCTCAGAAAGAGCCGTGCTGTGCGATTTCGCCGGAAAACGCGTTTTCGGCCGAAAACGTGTACGTTTGCACTTCCCCGCCACAGGGAAGCTGCTAGCCGGGAATTCTCTGCCTGGTTCTACCCGCTGCCCGGAACGCTACGCAGGGCAAAAGCGGTTCTCGTCCTCCGTGCTTGCTTTTTCTCAGAAAGAGCCGTGGTGTGCGATTTCGCCGGAAAACGCGTTTTCGGCCGAAAACGTGTACGTTTGCACTTCCCCGCCACAGGGAAGCTGCTAGCCGGGAATTCTCTGCCTGGTTCTACCCGCTGCCCGGAACGCTACGCAGGGCAAAAGCGGTTCTCGTCCTCCGTGCTTGCTTTTTCTCAGAAAGAGCCGTGGTGTGCGTTTTCGCCGGAAAACGCGTTTTCGGCCGAAAACGTGTACGTTTGCACTTCCCCGCCACAGGGAAGCTGCTAGCCGGGAATTCTCTGACTGGTTCTACCCGCTGCCCGGAACGCTACGCAGGGCAAAAGCGGTTCTCGTCCTCCGTGCTTGCTTTTTCTCAGAAAGAGCCGTGGTGTGCGATTTCGCCGGAAAACGCGTTTTCGGCCGAAAACGTGTACGTTTGCACTTCCCCGCCACAGGGAAGCTGCTAGCCGGGAATTCTCTGCCTGGTTCTACCCGCTGCCCGGAACGCTACGCAGGGCAAAAGCGGTTCTCGTCCTCCGTGCTTGCTTTTTCTCAGAAAGAGCCGTGGTGTGCGTTTTCGCCGGAAAACGCGTTTTCGGCCGAAAACGTGTACGTTTGCACTTCCCCGCCACAGGGAAGCTGCTAGCCGGGAATTCTCTGACTGGTTCTACCCGCTGCCCGGAACGCTACGCAGGGCAAAAGCGGTTCTCGTCCTCCGTGCTTGCTTTTTCTCAGAAAGAGCCGTGGTGTGCTATTTCGCCGGAAAACGCGTTTTCGGCCGAAAACGTGTACGTTTGCACTTCCCCGCCACAGGGAAGCTGCTAGCCGGGAATTCTCTGACTGGTTCTACCCGCTGCCCGGAACGCTACGCAGGGCAAAAGCGGTTCTCGTCCTCCGTGCTTGCTTTTTCTCAGAAAGAGCCGTGCTGTGCGATTTCGCCGGAAAACGCGTTTTCGGCCGAAAACGTGTACGTTTGCACTTCCCCGCCACAGGGAAGCTGCTAGCCGGGAATTCTCTGCCTGGTTCTACCCGCTGCCCGGAACGCTACGCAGGGCAAAAGCGGTTCTCGTCCTCCGTGCTTGCTTTTTCTCAGAAAGAGCCGTGGTGTGCGATTTCGCCGGAAAACGCGTTTTCGGCCGAAAACGTGTACGTTTGCACTTCCCCGCCACAGGGAAGCTGCTAGCCGGGAATTCTCTGCCTGGTTCTACCCGCTGCCCGGAACGCTACGCAGGGCAAAAGCGGTTCTCGTCCTCCGTGCTTGCTTTTTCTCAGAAAGAGCCGTGGTGTGCGTTTTCGCCGGAAAACGCGTTTTCGGCCGAAAACGTGTACGTTTGCACTTCCCCGCCACAGGGAAGCTGCTAGCCGGGAATTCTCTGACTGGTTCTACCCGCTGCCCGGAACGCTACGCAGGGCAAAAGCGGTTCTCGTCCTCCGTGCTTGCTTTTTCTCAGAAAGAGCCGTGGTGTGCGATTTCGCCGGAAAACGCGTTTTCGGCCGAAAACGTGTACGTTTGCACTTCCCCGCCACAGGGAAGCTGCTAGCCGGGAATTCTCTGCCTGGTTCTACCCGCTGCCCGGAACGCTACGCAGGGCAAAAGCGGTTCTCGTCCTCCGTGCTTGCTTTTTCTCAGAAAGAGCCGTGGTGTGCGTTTTCGCCGGAAAACGCGTTTTCGGCCGAAAACGTGTACGTTTGCACTTCCCCGCCACAGGGAAGCTGCTAGCCGGGAATTCTCTGCCTGGTTCTACCCGCTGCCCGGAACGCTACGCAGGGCAAAAGCGGTTCTCGTCCTCCGTGCTTGCTTTTTCTCAGAAAGAGCCGTGGTGTGCGTTTTCGCCGGAAAACGCGTTTTCGGCCGAAAACGTGTACGTTTGCACTTCCCCGCCACAGGGAAGCTGCTAGCCGGGAATTCTCTGCCTGGTTCTACCCGCTGCTCGGAACGCTACGCAGCGCAAAAGCGGTTCTCGTCCTCCGTGCTTGCTTTTTCTCAGAAAGAGCCGTGGTGTGCGATTTCGCCGGAAAACGCGTTTTCGGCCGAAAACGTGTACGTTTGCACTTCCCCGCCACAGGGAAGCTGCTAGCCGGGAATTCTCTGACTGGTTCTACCCGCTGCCCGGAACGCTACGCAGGGCAAAAGCGGTTCTCGTCCTCCGTGCTTGCTTTTTCTCAGAAAGAGCCGTGGTGTGCGTTTTCGCCGGAAAACGCGTTTTCGGCCGAAAACGTGTACGTTTGCACTTCCCCGCCACAGGGAAGCTGCTAGCCGGGAATTCTCTGCCTGGTTCTACCCGCTGCCCGGAACGCTACGCAGGGCAAAAGCGGTTCTCGTCCTCCGTGCTTGCTTTTTCTCAGAAAGAGCCGTGGTGTGCGATTTCGCCGGAAAACGCGTTTTCGGCCGAAAACGTGTACGTTTGCACTTCCCCGCCACAGGGAAGCTGCTAGCCGGGAATTCTCTGCCTGGTTCTACCCGCTGCCCGGAACGCTACGCAGGGCAAAAGCGGTTCTCGTCCTCCGTGCTTGCTTTTTCTCAGAAAGAGACGTGGTGTGCGTTTTCGCCGGAAAACGCGTTTTCGGCCGAAAACGTGTACGTTTGCACTTCCCCGCCACAGGGAAGCTGCTAGCCGGGAATTCTCTGCCTGGTTCTACCCGCTGCCCGGAACGCTACGCAGGGCAAAAGCGGTTCTCGTCCTCCGTGCTTGCTTTTTCTCAGAAAGAGCCGTGGTGTGCGATTTCGCCGGAAAACGAGTTTTCGGCCGAAAACGTGTACGTTTGCACTTCCCCGCCACAGGGAAGCTGCTAGCCGGGAATTCTCTGCCTGGTTCTACCCGCTGCCCGGAACGCTACGCAGGGCAAAAGCGGTTCTCGTCCTCCGTGCTTGCTTTTTCTCAGAAAGAGCCGTGGTGTGCGATTTCGCCGGAAAACGCGTTTTCGGCCGAAAACGTGTACGTTTGCACTTCCCCGCCACAGGGAAGCTGCTAGCCGGGAATTCTCTGCCTGGTTCTACCCGCTGCCCGGAACGCTACGCAGGGCAAAAGCGGTTCTCGTCCTCCGTGCTTGCTTTTTCTCAGAAAGAGGCGTGGTGTGCGTTTTCGCCGGAAAACGCGTTTTCGGCCGAAAACGTGTACGTTTGCACTTCCCCGCCACAGGGAAGCTGCTAGCCGGGAATTCTCTGACTGGTTCTACCCGCTGCCCGGAACGCTACGCAGGGCAAAAGCGGTTCTCGTCCTCCGTGCTTGCTTTTTCTCAGAAAGAGCCGTGGTGTGCGATTTCGCCGGAAAACGCGTTTTCGGCCGAAAACGTGTACGTTTGCACTTCCCCGCCACAGGGAAGCTGCTAGCCGGGAATTCTCTGCCTGGTTCTACCCGCTGCCCGGAACGCTACGCAGGGCAAAAGCGGTTCTCGTCCTCCGTGCTTGCTTTTTCTCAGAAAGAGCCGTGGTGTGCGTTTTCGCCGGAAAACGCGTTTTCGGCCGAAAACGTGTACGTTTGCACTTCCCCGCCACAGGGAAGCTGCTAGCCGGGAATTCTCTGCCTGGTTCTACCCGCTGCCCGGAACGCTACGCAGGGCAAAAGCGGTTCTCGTCCTCCGTGCTTGCTTTTTCTCAGAAAGAGCCGTGGTGTGCGTTTTCGCCGGAAAACGCGTTTTCGGCCGAAAACGTGTACGTTTGCACTTCCCCGCCACAGGGAAGCTGCTAGCCGGGAATTCTCTGCCTGGTTCTACCCGCTGCTCGGAACGCTACGCAGCGCAAAAGCGGTTCTCGTCCTCCGTGCTTGCTTTTTCTCAGAAAGAGCCGTGGTGTGCGATTTCGCCGGAAAACGCGTTTTCGGCCGAAAACGTGTACGTTTGCACTTCCCCGCCACAGGGAAGCTGCTAGCCGGGAATTCTCTGACTGGTTCTACCCGCTGCCCGGAACGCTACGCAGGGCAAAAGCGGTTCTCGTCCTCCGTGCTTGCTTTTTCTCAGAAAGAGCCGTGGTGTGCGTTTTCGCCGGAAAACGCGTTTTCGGCCGAAAACGTGTACGTTTGCACTTCCCCGCCACAGGGAAGCTGCTAGCCGGGAATTCTCTGCCTGGTTCTACCCGCTGCCCGGAACGCTACGCAGGGCAAAAGCGGTTCTCGTCCTCCGTGCTTGCTTTTTCTCAGAAAGAGCCGTGCTGTGCGATTTCGCCGGAAAACGCGTTTTCGGCCGAAAACGTGTACGTTTGCACTTCCCCGCCACAGGGAAGCTGCTAGCCGGGAATTCTCTGCCTGGTTCTACCCGCTGCCCGGAACGCTACGCAGGGCAAAAGCGGTTCTCGTCCTCCGTGCTTGCTTTTTCTCAGAAAGAGACGTGGTGTGCGATTTCGCCAGAAAACGCGTTTTCGGCCGAAAACGTGTACGTTTGCACTTCCCCGCCACAGGGAAGCTGCTAGCCGGGAATTCTCTGCCTGGTTCTACCCGCTGCCCGGAACGCTACGCAGGGCAAAAGCGGTTCTCGTCCTCCGTGCTTGCTTTTTCTCAGAAAGAGCCGTGGTGTGCGTTTTCGCCGGAAAACGCGTTTTCGGCCGAAAACGTGTACGTTTGCACTTCCCCGCCACAGGGAAGCTGCTAGCCGGGAATTCTCTGCCTGGTTCTACCCGCTGCCCGGAACGCTACGCAGGGCAAAAGCGGTTCTCGTCCTCCGTGCTTGCTTTTTCTCAGAAAGATCCGTGGTGTGCGATTTCGCCGGAAAACGCGTTTTCGGCCGAAAACGTGTACGTTTGCACTTCCCCGCCACAGGGAAGCTGCTAGCCGGGAATTCTCTGCCTGGTTCTACCCGCTGCCCGGAACGCTACGCAGGGCAAAAGCGGTTCTCGTCCTCCGTGCTTGCTTTTTCTCAGAAAGAGCCGTGGTGTGCGTTTTCGCCGGAAAACGCGTTTTCGGCCGAAAACGTGTACGTTTGCACTTCCCCGCCACAGGGAAGCTGCTAGCCGGGAATTCTCTGCCTGGTTCTACCCGCTGCCCGGAACGCTACGCAGGGCAAAAGCGGTTCTCGTCCTCCGTGCTTGCTTTTTCTCAGAAAGAGCCGTGGTGTGCGTTTTCGCCGGAAAACGCGTTTTCGGCCGAAAACGTGTACGTTTGCACTTCCCCGCCACAGGGAAGCTGCTAGCCGGGAATTCTCTGCCTGGTTCTACCCGCTGCCCGGAACGCTACGCAGGGCAAAAGCGGTTCTCGTCCTCCGTGCTTGCTTTTTCTCAGAAAGAGCCGTGGTGTGCGTTTTCGCCGGAAAACGCGTTTTCGGCCGAAAACGTGTACGTTTGCACTTCCCCGCCACAGGGAAGCTGCTAGCCGGGAATTCTCTGCCTGGTTCTACCCGCTGCCCGGAACGCTACGCAGGGCAAAAGCGGTTCTCGTCCTCCGTGCTTGCTTTTTCTCAGAAAGAGCCGTGGTGTGCGTTTTCGCCGGAAAACGCGTTTTCGGCCGAAAACGTGTACGTTTGCACTTCCCCGCCACAGGGAAGCTGCTAGCCGGGAATTCTCTGCCTGGTTCTACCCGCTACTCGGAACGCTACGCAGCGCAAAAGCGGTTCTCGTCCTCCGTGCTTGCTTTTTCTCAGAAAGAGCCGTGGTGTGCGATTTCGCCGGAAAACGCGTTTTCGGCCGAAAACGTGTACGTTTGCACTTCCCCGCCACAGGGAAGCTGCTAGCCGGGAATTCTCTGACTGGTTCTACCCGCTGCCCGGAACGCTACGCAGGGCAAAAGCGGTTCTCGTCCTCCGTGCTTGCTTTTTCTCAGAAAGAGCCGTGGTGTGCGTTTTCGCCGGAAAACGCGTTTTCGGCCGAAAACGTGTACGTTTGCACTTCCCCGCCACAGGGAAGCTGCTAGCCGGGAATTCTCTGCCTGGTTCTACCCGCTGCCCGGAACGCTACGCAGGGCAAAAGCGGTTCTCGTCCTCCGTGCTTGCTTTTTCTCAGAAAGAGCCGTGGTGTGCGATTTCGCCGGAAAACGCGTTTTCGGCCGAAAACGTGTACGTTTGCACTTCCCCGCCACAGGGAAGCTGCTAGCCGGGAATTCTCTGCCTGGTTCTACCCGCTGCCCGGAACGCTACGCAGGGCAAAAGCGGTTCTCGTCCTCCGTGCTTGCTTTTTCTCAGAAAGAGACGTGGTGTGCGTTTTCGCCGGAAAACGCGTTTTCGGCCGAAAACGTGTACGTTTGCACTTCCCCGCCACAGGGAAGCTGCTAGCCGGGAATTCTCTGCCTGGTTCTACCCGCTGCCCGGAACGCTACGCAGGGCAAAAGCGGTTCTCGTCCTCCGTGCTTGCTTTTTCTCAGAAAGAGCCGTGGTGTGCGATTTCGCCGGAAAACGAGTTTTCGGCCGAAAACGTGTACGTTTGCACTTCCCCGCCACAGGGAAGCTGCTAGCCGGGAATTCTCTGCCTGGTTCTACCCGCTGCCCGGAACGCTACGCAGGGCAAAAGCGGTTCTCGTCCTCCGTGCTTGCTTTTTCTCAGAAAGAGCCGTGGTGTGCGATTTCGCCGGAAAACGCGTTTTCGGCCGAAAACGTGTACGTTTGCACTTCCCCGCCACAGGGAAGCTGCTAGCCGGGAATTCTCTGCCTGGTTCTACCCGCTGCCCGGAACGCTACGCAGGGCAAAAGCGGTTCTCGTCCTCCGTGCTTGCTTTTTCTCAGAAAGAGGCGTGGTGTGCGTTTTCGCCGGAAAACGCGTTTTCGGCCGAAAACGTGTACGTTTGCACTTCCCCGCCACAGGGAAGCTGCTAGCCGGGAATTCTCTGACTGGTTCTACCCGCTGCCCGGAACGCTACGCAGGGCAAAAGCGGTTCTCGTCCTCCGTGCTTGCTTTTTCTCAGAAAGAGCCGTGGTGTGCGATTTCGCCGGAAAACGCGTTTTCGGCCGAAAACGTGTACGTTTGCACTTCCCCGCCACAGGGAAGCTGCTAGCCGGGAATTCTCTGCCTGGTTCTACCCGCTGCCCGGAACGCTACGCAGGGCAAAAGCGGTTCTCGTCCTCCGTGCTTGCTTTTTCTCAGAAAGAGCCGTGGTGTGCGTTTTCGCCGGAAAACGCGTTTTCGGCCGAAAACGTGTACGTTTGCACTTCCCCGCCACAGGGAAGCTGCTAGCCGGGAATTCTCTGCCTGGTTCTACCCGCTGCCCGGAACGCTACGCAGGGCAAAAGCGGTTCTCGTCCTCCGTGCTTGCTTTTTCTCAGAAAGAGCCGTGGTGTGCGTTTTCGCCGGAAAACGCGTTTTCGGCCGAAAACGTGTACGTTTGCACTTCCCCGCCACAGGGAAGCTGCTAGCCGGGAATTCTCTGCCTGGTTCTACCCGCTGCTCGGAACGCTACGCAGCGCAAAAGCGGTTCTCGTCCTCCGTGCTTGCTTTTTCTCAGAAAGAGCCGTGGTGTGCGATTTCGCCGGAAAACGCGTTTTCGGCCGAAAACGTGTACGTTTGCACTTCCCCGCCACAGGGAAGCTGCTAGCCGGGAATTCTCTGACTGGTTCTACCCGCTGCCCGGAACGCTACGCAGGGCAAAAGCGGTTCTCGTCCTCCGTGCTTGCTTTTTCTCAGAAAGAGCCGTGGTGTGCGTTTTCGCCGGAAAACGCGTTTTCGGCCGAAAACGTGTACGTTTGCACTTCCCCGCCACAGGGAAGCTGCTAGCCGGGAATTCTCTGCCTGGTTCTACCCGCTGCCCGGAACGCTACGCAGGGCAAAAGCGGTTCTCGTCCTCCGTGCTTGCTTTTTCTCAGAAAGAGCCGTGCTGTGCGATTTCGCCGGAAAACGCGTTTTCGGCCGAAAACGTGTACGTTTGCACTTCCCCGCCACAGGGAAGCTGCTAGCCGGGAATTCTCTGCCTGGTTCTACCCGCTGCCCGGAACGCTACGCAGGGCAAAAGCGGTTCTCGTCCTCCGTGCTTGCTTTTTCTCAGAAAGAGACGTGGTGTGCGATTTCGCCAGAAAACGCGTTTTCGGCCGAAAACGTGTACGTTTGCACTTCCCCGCCACAGGGAAGCTGCTAGCCGGGAATTCTCTGCCTGGTTCTACCCGCTGCCCGGAACGCTACGCAGGGCAAAAGCGGTTCTCGTCCTCCGTGCTTGCTTTTTCTCAGAAAGAGCCGTGGTGTGCGTTTTCGCCGGAAAACGCGTTTTCGGCCGAAAACGTGTACGTTTGCACTTCCCCGCCACAGGGAAGCTGCTAGCCGGGAATTCTCTGCCTGGTTCTACCCGCTGCCCGGAACGCTACGCAGGGCAAAAGCGGTTCTCGTCCTCCGTGCTTGCTTTTTCTCAGAAAGATCCGTGGTGTGCGATTTCGCCGGAAAACGCGTTTTCGGCCGAAAACGTGTACGTTTGCACTTCCCCGCCACAGGGAAGCTGCTAGCCGGGAATTCTCTGCCTGGTTCTACCCGCTGCCCGGAACGCTACGCAGGGCAAAAGCGGTTCTCGTCCTCCGTGCTTGCTTTTTCTCAGAAAGAGCCGTGGTGTGCGTTTTCGCCGGAAAACGCGTTTTCGGCCGAAAACGTGTACGTTTGCACTTCCCCGCCACAGGGAAGCTGCTAGCCGGGAATTCTCTGCCTGGTTCTACCCGCTGCCCGGAACGCTACGCAGGGCAAAAGCGGTTCTCGTCCTCCGTGCTTGCTTTTTCTCAGAAAGAGCCGTGGTGTGCGTTTTCGCCGGAAAACGCGTTTTCGGCCGAAAACGTGTACGTTTGCACTTCCCCGCCACAGGGAAGCTGCTAGCCGGGAATTCTCTGCCTGGTTCTACCCGCTGCCCGGAACGCTACGCAGGGCAAAAGCGGTTCTCGTCCTCCGTGCTTGCTTTTTCTCAGAAAGAGCCGTGGTGTGCGTTTTCGCCGGAAAACGCGTTTTCGGCCGAAAACGTGTACGTTTGCACTTCCCCGCCACAGGGAAGCTGCTAGCCGGGAATTCTCTGCCTGGTTCTACCCGCTGCCCGGAACGCTACGCAGGGCAAAAGCGGTTCTCGTCCTCCGTGCTTGCTTTTTCTCAGAAAGAGCCGTGGTGTGCGTTTTCGCCGGAAAACGCGTTTTCGGCCGAAAACGTGTACGTTTGCACTTCCCCGCCACAGGGAAGCTGCTAGCCGGGAATTCTCTGCCTGGTTCTACCCGCTGCTCGGAACGCTACGCAGCGCAAAAGCGGTTCTCGTCCTCCGTGCTTGCTTTTTCTCAGAAAGAGCCGTGGTGTGCGATTTCGCCGGAAAACGCGTTTTCGGCCGAAAACGTGTACGTTTGCACTTCCCCGCCACAGGGAAGCTGCTAGCCGGGAATTCTCTGCCTGGTTCTACCCGCTGCCCGGAACGCTACGCAGGGCAAAAGCGGTTCTCGTCCTCCGTGCTTGCTTTTTCTCAGAAAGATCCGTGGTGTGCGATTTCGCCCGAAAACGCGTTTTCGGCCGAAAACGTGTACGTTTGCACTTCCCCGCCACAGGGAAGCTGCTAGCCGGGAATTCTCTGCCTGGTTCTACCCGCTGCCCGGAACGCTACGCAGGGCAAAAGCGGTTCTCGTCCTCCGTGCTTGCTTTTTCTCAGAAAGAGCCGTGCTGTGCGTTTTCGCCGGAAAACGCGTTTTCGGCCGAAAACGTGTACGTTTGCACTTCCCCGCCACAGGGAAGCTGCTAGCCGGGAATTCTCTGACTGGTTCTACCCGCTGCCCGGAACGCTACGCAGGGCAAAAGCGGTTCTCGTCCTCCGTGCTTGCTTTTTCTCAGAAAGAGCCGTGGTGTGCGATTTCGCCGGAAAACGCGTTTTCGGCCGAAAACGTGTACGTTTGCACTTCCCCGCCACAGGGAAGCTGCTAGCCGGGAATTCTCTGCCTGGTTCTACCCGCTGCTCGGAACGCTACGCAGCGCAAAAGCGGTTCTCGTCCTCCGTGCTTGCTTTTTCTCAGAAAGAGCCGTGGTGTGCGATTTCGCCGGAAAACGCGTTTTCGGCCGAAAACGTGTACGTTTGCACTTCCCCGCCACAGGGAAGCTGCTAGCCGGGAATTCTCTGCCTGGTTCTACCCGCTGCCCGGAACGCTACGCAGGGCAAAAGCGGTTCTCGTCCTCCGTGCTTGCTTTTTCTCAGAAAGAGCCGTGGTGTGCGATTTCGCCGGAAAACGCGTTTTCGGCCGAAAACGTGTACGTTTGCACTTCCCCGCCACAGGGAAGCTGCTAGCCGGGAATTCTCTGCCTGGTTCTACCCGCTGCCCGGAA
Organism: Athene noctua; assembly: GCF_965140245.1. Taxonomy (NCBI): domain Eukaryota; kingdom Metazoa; phylum Chordata; class Aves; order Strigiformes; family Strigidae; genus Athene; species Athene noctua. The sequence continues at coordinate 20,981 of NW_027437735.1, forward strand.
CGCTACGCAGGGCAAAAGCGGTTCTCGTCCTCCGTGCTTGCTTTTTCTCAGAAAGAGCCGTGGTCTGCGATTTCGCCGGAAAACGCGTTTTCGGCAGAAAACGTGTACGTTTGCACTTCCCCGCCACAGGGAAGCTGCTAGCCGGGAATTCTCTGCCTGGTTCTACCCGCTGCTCGGAACGCTACGCAGCGCAAAAGCGGTTCTCGTCCTCCGTGCTTGCTTTTTCTCAGAAAGAGCCGTGGTGTGCGATTTCGCCGGAAAACGCGTTTTCGGCCGAAAACGTGTACGTTTGCACTTCCCCGCCACAGGGAAGCTGCTAGCCGGGAATTCTCTGCCTGGTTCTACCCGCTGCCCGGAACGCTACGCAGGGCAAAAGCGGTTCTCGTCCTCCGTGCTTGCTTTTTCTCAGAAAGAGCCGTGGTGTGCGATTTCGCCGGAAAACGCGTTTTCGGCCGAAAACGTGTACGTTTGCACTTCCCCGCCACAGGGAAGCTGCTAGCCGGGAATTCTCTGCCTGGTTCTACCCGCTGCCCGGAACGCTACGCAGGGCAAAAGCGGTTCTCGTCCTCCGTGGTTGCTTTTTCTCAGAAAGAGCCGTGGTGTGCGATTTCGCCGGAAAACGCGTTTTCGGCCGAAAACGTGTACGTTTGCACTTCCCCGCCACAGGGAAGCTGCTAGCCGGGAATTCTCTGCCTGGTTCTACCCGCTGCCCGGAACGCTACGCAGGGCAAAAGCGGTTCTCGTCCTCCGTGCTTGCTTTTTCTCAGAAAGAGCCGTGGTGTGCGTTTTCGCCGGAAAACGCGTTTTCGGCCGAAAACGTGTACGTTTGCACTTCCCCGCCACAGTGAAGATGCTAGCCGGGAATTCTCTGCCTGGTTCTACCCGCTGCCCGGAACGCTACGCAGGGCAAAAGCGGTTCTCGTCCTCCGTGCTTGCTTTTTCTCAGAAAGAGCCGTGGTGTGCGTTTTCGCCGGAAAATGCGTTTTCGGCCGAAAACGTGTACGTTTGCACTTCCCCGCCACAGGGAAGCTGCTAGCCGGGAATTCTCTGCCTGGTTCTACCCGCTGCTCGGAACGCTACGCAGCGCAAAAGCGGTTCTCGTCCTCCGTGCTTGCTTTTTCTCAGAAAGAGCCGTGGTGTGCGATTTCGCCGGAAAACGCGTTTTCGGCCGAAAACGTGTACGTTTGCACTTCCCCGCCACAGGGAAGCTGCTAGCCGGAAATTCTCTGACTGGTTCTACCCGCTGCCCGGAACGCTACGCAGGGCAAAAGCGGTTCTCGTCCTCCGTGCTTGCTTTTTCTCAGAAAGAGACGTGGTGTGCGATTTCGCCGGAAAACGCGTTTTCGGCCGAAAACGTGTACGTTTGCACTTCCCCGCCACAGGGAAGCTGCTAGCCGGGAATTCTCTGCCTGGTTCTACCCGCTGCTCGGAACGCTACGCAGCGCAAAAGCGGTTCTCGTCCTCCGTGCTTGCTTTTTCTCAGAAAGAGCCGTGGTGTGCGATTTCGCCGGAAAACGCGTTTTCGGCCGAAAACGTGTACGTTTGCACTTCCCCGCCACAGGGAAGCTGCTAGCCGGGAATTCTCTGACTGGTTCTACCCGCTGCCCGGAACGCTACGCAGGGCAAAAGCGGTTCTCGTCCTCCGTGCTTGCTTTTTCTCAGAAAGAGCCGTGGTGTGCGATTTCGCCGGAAAACGCGTTTTCGGCCGAAAACGTGTACGTTTGCACTTCCCCGCCACAGGGAAGCTGCTAGCCGGGAATTCTCTGACTGGTTCTACCCGCTGCCCGGAACGCTACGCAGGGCAAAAGCGGTTCTCGTCCTCCGTGCTTGCTTTTTCTCAGAAAGAGACGTGGTGTGCGATTTCGCCGGAAAACGCGTTTTCGGCCGAAAACGTGTACGTTTGCACTTCCCCGCCACAGGGAAGCTGTTAGCCGGGAATTCTCTGCCTGGTTCTACCCGCTGCCCGGAACGCTACGCAGGGCAAAAGCGGTTCTCGTCCTCCGTGCTTGCTTTTTCTCAGAAAGAGCCGTGGTGTGCGATTTCGCCGGAAAACGCGTTTTCGGCCGAAAACGTGTACGTTTGCACTTCCCCGCCACAGGGAAGCTGCTAGCCGGGAATTCTCTGCCTGGTTCTACCCGCTGCCCGGAACGCTACGCAGGGCAAAAGCGGTTCTCGTCCTCCGTGCTTGCTTTTTCTCAGAAAGAGCCGTGGTGTGCGTTTTCGCCGGAAAACGCGTTTTCGGCCGAAAACGTGTACGTTTGCACTTCCCCGCCACAGGGAAGCTGCTAGCCGGGAATTCTCTGCCTGGTTCTACCCGCTGCCCGGAACGCTACGCAGGGCAAAAGCGGTTCTCGTCCTCCGTGCTTGCTTTTTCTCAGAAAGAGCCGTGGTGTGCGATTTCGCCGGAAAACGCGTGTTCGGCCGAAAACGTGTACGTTTGCACTTCCCCGCCACAGGGAAGCTGCTAGCCGGGAATTCTCTGCCTGGTTCTACCCGCTGCCCGGAACGCTACGCAGGGCAAAAGCGGTTCTCGTCCTCCGTGCTTGCTTTTTCTCAGAAAGAGCCGTGGTGTGCGTTTTCGCCGGAAAACGCGTTTTCGGCCGAAAACGTGTACGTTTGCACTTCCCCGCCACAGGGAAGCTGCTAGCCGGGAATTCTCTGCCTGGTTCTACCCGCTGCCCGGAACGCTACGCAGGGCAAAAGCGGTTCTCGTCCTCCGTGCTTGCTTTTTCTCAGAAAGAGCCGTGGTGTGCGATTTCGCCGGAAAACGCGTTTTCGGCCGAAAACGTGTACGTTTGCACTTCCCCGCCACAGGGAAGCTGCTAGCCGTGAATTCTCTGCCTGGTTCTACCCGCTGCCCGGAACGCTACGCAGGGCAAAAGCGGTTCTCGTCCTCCGTGCTTGCTTTTTCTCAGAAAGAGCCGTGGTGTGCGATTTCGCCGGAAAACGCGTTTTCGGCCGAAAACGTGTACGTTTGCACTTCCCCGCCACAGGGAAGCTGCTAGCCGGGAATTCTCTGCCTGGTTCTACCCGCTGCCCGGAACGCTACGCAGGGCAAAAGCGGTTCTCGTCCTCCGTGCTTGCTTTTTCTCAGAAAGAGCCGTGGTGTGCGTTTTCGCCGGAAAACGCGTTTTCGGCCGAAAACGTGTACGTTTGCACTTCCCCGCCACAGGGAAGCTGCTAGCCGGGAATTCTCTGCCTGGTTCTACCCGCTGCCCGGAACGCTACGCAGGGCAAAAGCGGTTCTCGTCCTCCGTGCTTGCTTTTTCTCAGAAAGAGCCGTGGTGTGCGTTTTCACCGGAAAACGCGTTTTCGGCCGAAAACGTGTACGTTTGCACTTCCCCGCCACAGGGAAGCTGCTAGCCGGGAATTCTCTGCCTGGTTCTACCCGCTGCCCGGAACGCTACGCAGGGCAAAAGCGGTTCTCGTCCTCCGTGCTTGCTTTATCTCAGAAAGAGCCGTGGTGTGCGTTTTCGCCGGAAAACGCGTTTTCGGCCGAAAACGTGTACGTTTGCACTTCCCCGCCACAGGGAAGCTGCTAGCCGGGAATTCTCTGCCTGGTTCTACCCGCTGCCCGGAACGCTACGCAGGGCAAAAGCGGTTCTCGTCCTCCGTGCTTGCTTTTTCTCAGAAAGAGCCGTGGTGTGCGATTTCGCCGGAAAACGCGTTTTCGGCCGAAAACGTGTACGTTTGCACTTCCCCGCCACAGGGAAGCTGCTAGCCGGGAATTCTCTGCCTGGTTCTACCCGCTGCCCGGAACGCTACGCAGGGCAAAAGCGGTTCTCGTCCTCCGTGCTTGCTTTTTCTCAGAAAGAGCCGTGGTGTGCGATTTCGCCGGAAAACGCGTTTTCGGCCGAAAACGTGTACGTTTGCACTTCCCCGCCACAGGGAAGCTGCTAGCCGGGAATTCTCTGCCTGGTTCTACCCGCTGCCCGGAACGCTACGCAGGGCAAAAGCGGTTCTCGTCCTCCGTGCTTGCTTTTTCTCAGAAAGAGCCGTGGTGTGCGATTTCGCCGGAAAACGCGTTTTCGGCCGAAAACGTGTACGTTTGCACTTCCCCGCCACAGGGAAGCTGCTAGCCGGGAATTCTCTGCCTGGTTCTACCCGCTGCCCGGAACGCTACGCAGGGCAAAAGCGGTTCTCGTCCTCCGTGCTTGCTTTTTCTCAGAAAGAGCCGTGGTGTGCGATTTCGCCGGAAAACGCGTTTTCGGCCGAAAACGTGTACGTTTGCACTTCCCCGCCACAGGGAAGCTGCTAGCCGGGAATTCTCTGCCAGGTTCTACCCGCTGCCCGGAACGCTACGCAGGGCAAAAGCGGTTCTCGTCCTCCGTGCTTGCTTTTTCTCAGAAAGAGCCGTGGTGTGCGTTTTCGCCGGAAAACGCGTTTTCGGCCGAAAACGTGTACGTTTGCACTTCCCCTCCACAGGGAAGCTGCTAGCCGGGAATTCTCTGCCTGGTTCTACCCGCTGCCCGGAACGCTACGCAGGGCAAAAGCGGTTCTCGTCCTCCGTGCTTGCTTTTTCTCAGAAAGAGCCGTGGTGTGCGTTTTCGCCGGAAAACGCGTTTTCGGCCGAAAACGTGTACGTTTGCACTTCCCCGCCACAGGGAAGCTGCTAGCCGGGAATTCTCTGCCTGGTTCTACCCGCTGCCCGGAACGCTACGCAGGGCAAAAGCGGTTCTCGTCCTCCGTGCTTGCTTTTTCTCAGAAAGAGCCGTGGTGTGCGTTTTCGCCGGAAAACGCGTTTTCGGCCGAAAACGTGTACGTTTGCACTTCCCCGCCACAGGGAAGCTGCTAGCCGGGAATTCTCTGCCTGGTTCTACCCGCTGCCCGGAACGCTACGCAGGGCAAAAGCGGTTCTCGTCCTCCGTGCTTGCTTTTTCTCAGAAAGAGCCGTGGTGTGCGTTTTCGCCGGAAAACGCGTTTTCTGCCGAAAACGTGTACGTTTGCACTTCCCCGCCACAGGGAAGCTGCTAGGCGGGAATTCTCTGCCTGGTTCTACCCGCTGCCCGGAACGCTAGGCAGGGCAAAAGCGGTTCTCGTCCTCCGTGCTTGCTTTTTCTCAGAAAGAGCCGTGGTCTGCGATTTCGCTGGAAAACGCGTTTTCGGCCGAAAACGTGTACGTTTGCACTTCCCCGCCACAGGGAAGCTGCTAGCCGGGAATTCTCTGCCTGGTTCTACCCGCTGCCCGGAACGCTACGCAGGGCAAAAGCGGTTCTCGTCCTCCGTGCTTGCTTTTTCTCAGAAAGAGCCGTGGTGTGCGTTTTCGCCGGAAAACGCGTTTTCGGCCGAAAACGTGTACGTTTGCACTTCCCCGCCACAGGGAAGCTGCTAGCCGGGAATTCTCTGCCTGGTTCTACCCGCTGCCCGGAACGCTACGCAGGGCAAAAGCGGTTCTCATCCTCCGTGCTTGCTTTTTCTCAGAAAGAGCCGTGGTGTGCGATTTCGCCGGAAAACGCGTTTTCGGCCGAAAACGTGTACGTTTGCACTTCCCCGCCACAGGGAAGCTGCTAGCCGGGAATTCTCTGCCTGGTTCTACCCGCTGCCCGGAACGCTACGCAGGGCAAAAGCGGTTCTCGTCCTCCGTGCTTGCTTTTTCTCAGAAAGAGCCGTGGTGTGCGTTTTCGCCGGAAAACGCGTTTTCGGCCGAAAACGTGTACGTTTGCACTTCCCCGCCACAGGGAAGCTGCTAGCCGGGAATTCTCTGCCTGGTTCTACCCGCTGCCCGGAACGCTACGCAGGGCAAAAGGGGTTCTCGTCCTCCGTGCTTGCTTTTTCTCAGAAAGAGCCGTGGTGTGCGATTTCGCCGGAAAACGCGTTTTCGGCCGAAAACGTGTACGTTTGCACTTCCCCGCCACAGGGAAGCTGTTAGCCGGGAATTCTCTGCCTGGTTCTACCCGCTGCCCGGAACGCTACGCAGGGCAAAAGCGGTTCTCGTCCTCCGTGCTTGCTTTTTCTCAGAAAGAGCCGTGGTGTGCGATTTCGCCGGAAAACGCGTTTTCGGCCGAAAACGTGTACGTTTGCACTTCCCCGCCACAGGGAAGCTGCTAGCCGGGAATTCTCTGCCTGGTTCTACCCGCTGCCCGGAACGCTACGCAGGGCAAAAGCGGTTCTCATCCTCCGTGCTTGCTTTTTCTCAGAAAGAGCCGTGGTGTGCGATTTCGCCGGAAAACGCGTTTTCGGCCGAAAACGTGTACGTTTGCACTTCCCCGCCACAGGGAAGCTGCTAGCCGGGAATTCTCTGCCTGGTTCTACCCGCTGCCCGGAACGCTACGCAGGGCAAAAGCGGTTCTCGTCCTCCGTGCTTGCTTTTTCTCAGAAAGAGCCGTGGTGTGCGATTTCGCCGGAAAACGCGTTTTCGGCCGAAAACGTGTACGTTTGCACTTCCCCGCCACAGGGAAGCTGCTAGCCGGGAATTCTCTGCCTGGTTCTACCCGCTGCCCGGAACGCTACGCAGGGCAAAAGCGGTTCTCGTCCTCCGTGCTTGCTTTTTCTCAGAAAGAGCCGTGGTGTGCGATTTCGCCGGAAAACGCGTTTTCGGCCGAAAACGTGTACGTTTGCACTTCCCCGCCACAGGGAAGCTGCTAGCCGGGAATTCTCTGCCTGGTTCTACCCGCTGCCCGGAACGCTACGCAGGGCAAAAGCGGTTCTCGTCCTCCGTGCTTGCTTTTTCTCAGAAAGAGCCGTGGTGTGCGATTTCGCCGGAAAACGCGTTTTCGGCCGAAAACGTGTACGTTTGCACTTCCCCGCCACAGGGAAGCTGCTAGCCGGGAATTCTCTGCCTGGTTCTACCCGCTGCCCGGAACGCTACGCAGGGCAAAAGCGGTTCTCGTCCTCCGTGCTTGCTTTTTCTCAGAAAGAGCCGTGGTGTGCGTTTTCACCGGAAAACGCGTTTTCGGCCGAAACGTGTACGTTTGCACTTCCCCGCCACAGGGAAGCTGCTAGCCGGGAATTCTCTGCCTGGTTCTACCCGCTGCCCGGAACGCTACGCAGGGCAAAAGCGGTTCTCGTCCTCCGTGCTTGCTTTTTCTCAGAAAGAGCCGTGGTGTGCGATTTCGCCGGAAAACGCGTTTTCGGCCGAAAACGTGTACGTTTGCACTTCCCCGCCACAGGGAAGCTGCTAGCCGGGAATTCTCTGCCTGGTTCTACCCGCTGCCCGGAACGCTACGCAGGGCAAAAGCGGTTCTCGTCCTCCGTGCTTGCTTTTTCTCAGAAAGAGCCGTGGTGTGCGATTTCGCCGGAAAACGCGTTTTCGGCCGAAAACGTGTACGTTTGCACTTCCCCGCCACAGGGAAGCTGCTAGCCGGGAATTCTCTGCCTGGTTCTACCCGCTGCCCGGAACGCTACGCAGGGCAAAAGCGGTTCTCGTCCTCCGTGCTTGCTTTTTCTCAGAAAGAGCCGTGGTGTGCGATTTCGCCGGAAAACGCGTTTTCGGCCGAAAACGTGTACGTTTGCACTTCCCCGCCACAGGGAAGCTGCTAGCCGGGAATTCTCTGCCTGGTTCTACCCGCTGCCCGGAACGCTACGCAGGGCAAAACGGTTCTCGTCCTCCGTGCTTGCTTTTTCTCAGAAAGAGCCGTGGTGTGCGATTTCGCCGGAAAACGCGTTTTCGGCCGAAAACGTGTACGTTTGCACTTCCCCGCCACAGGGAAGCTGCTAGCCGGGAATTCTCTGCCAGGTTCTACCCGCTGCCCGGAACGCTACGCAGGGCAAAAGCGGTTCTCGTCCTCCGTGCTTGCTTTTTCTCAGAAAGAGCCGTGGTGTGCGTTTTCGCCGGGAAAACGCGTTTTCGGCCGAAAACGTGTACGTTTGCACTTCCCCGCCACAGGGAAGCTGCTAGCCGGGAATTCTCTGCCTGGTTCTACCCGCTGCCCGGAACGCTACGCAGGGCAAAAGCGGTTCTCGTCCTCCGTGCTTGCTTTTTCTCAGAAAGAGCCGTGGTGTGCGATTTCGCCGGAAAACGCGTTTTCGGCCGAAAACGTGTACGTTTGCACTTCCCCGCCACAGGGAAGCTGCTAGCCGGGAATTCTCTGCCTGGTTCTACCCGCTGCCCGGAACGCTACGCAGGCAAAAGCGGTTCTCGTCCTCCGTGCTTGCTTTTTCTCAGAAAGAGCCGTGGTGTGCGTTTTCGCCGGAAAACGCGTTTTCGGCCGAAAACGTGTACGTTTGCACTTCCCCGCCACAGGGAAGCTGCTAGCCGGGAATTCTCTGCCTGGTTCTACCCGCTGCCCGGAACGCTACGCAGGGCAAAAGCGGTTCTCGTCCTCCGTGCTTGCTTTTTCTCAGAAAGAGCCGTGGTGTGCGTTTTCGCCGGAAAACGCGTTTTCGGCCGAAAACGTGTACGTTTGCACTTCCCCGCCACAGGGAAGCTGCTAGCCGGGAATTCTCTGCCTGGTTCTACCCGCTGCCCGGAACGCTACGCAGGGCAAAAGCGGTTCTCGTCCTCCGTGCTTGCTTTTTCTCAGAAAGAGCCGTGGTCTGCGATTTCGCCGGAAAACGCGTTTTCGGCCGAAAACGTGTACGTTTGCACTTCCCCGCCACAGGGAAGCTGCTAGCCGGGAATTCTCTGCCTGGTTCTACCCGCTGCCCGGAACGCTACGCAGGGCAAAAGCGGTTCTCGTCCTCCGTGCTTGCTTTTTCTCAGAAAGAGCCGTGGTGTGCGTTTTCGCCGGAAAACGCGTTTTCGGCCGAAAACGTGTACGTTTGCACTTCCCCGCCACAGGGAAGCTGCTAGCCGGGAATTCTCTGCCTGGTTCTACCCGCTGCCCGGAACGCTACGCAGGGCAAAAGCGGTTCTCATCCTCCGTGCTTGCTTTTTCTCAGAAAGAGCCGTGGTGTGCGATTTCGCCGGAAAACGCGTTTTCGGCCGAAAACGTGTACGTTTGCACTTCCCCGCCACAGGGAAGCTGCTAGCCGGGAATTCTCTGCCTGGTTCTACCCGCTGCCCGGAACGCTACGCAGGGCAAAAGCGGTTCTCGTCCTCCGTGCTTGCTTTTTCTCAGAAAGAGCCGTGGTGTGCGTTTTCGCCGGAAAACGCGTTTTCGGCCGAAAACGTGTACGTTTGCACTTCCCCGCCACAGGGAAGCTGCTAGCCGGGAATTCTCTGCCTGGTTCTACCCGCTGCCCGGAACGCTACGCAGGGCAAAAGCGGTTCTCGTCCTCCGTGCTTGCTTTTTCTCAGAAAGAGCCGTGGTGTGCGATTTCGCCGGAAAACGCGTTTTCGGCCGAAAACGTGTACGTTTGCACTTCCCCGCCACAGGGAAGCTGCTAGCCGGGAATTCTCTGCCTCGTTCTACCCGCTGCCCGGAACGCTACGCAGGGCAAAAGCGGTTCTCGTCCTCCGTGCTTGCTTTTTCTCAGAAAGAGCCGTGGTGTGCGATTTCGCCGGAAAACGCGTTTTCGGCCGAAAACGTGTACGTTTGCACTTCCCCGCCACAGGGAAGCTGCTAGCCGGGAATTCTCTGCCTGGTTCTACCCGCTGCCCGGAACGCTACGCAGGGCAAAAGCGGTTCTCGTCCTCCGTGCTTGCTTTTTCTCAGAAAGAGCCGTGGTGTGCGATTTCGCCGGAAAACGCGTTTTCGGCCGAAAACGTGTACGTTTGCACTTCCCCGCCACAGGGAAGCTGCTAGCCGGGAATTCTCTGCCTGGTTCTACCCGCTGCCCGGAACGCTACGCAGGGCAAAAGCGGTTCTCGTCCTCCGTGCTTGCTTTTTCTCAGAAAGAGCCGTGCTGTGCGATTTCGCCGGAAAACGCGTTTTCGGCCGAAAACGTGTACGTTTGCACTTCCCCGCCACAGGGAAGCTGCTAGCCGGGAATTCTCTGCCTGGTTCTACCCGCTGCCCGGAACGCTACGCAGGGCAAAAGCGGTTCTCGTCCTCCGTGCTTGCTTTTTCTCAGAAAGAGCCGTGGTGTGCGTTTTCGCCGGAAAACGCGTTTTCGGCCGAAAACGTGTACGTTTGCACTTCCCCGCCACAGGGAAGCTGCTAGCCGGGAATTCTCTGCCTGGTTCTACCCGCTGCCCGGAACGCTACGCAGGGCAAAAGCGGTTCTCGTCCTCCGTGCTTGCTTTTTCTCAGAAAGAGCCGTGGTGTGCGATTTCGCCGGAAAACGCGTTTTCGGCCGAAAACGTGTACGTTTGCACTTCCCCGCCACAGGGAAGCTGCTAGCCGGGAATTCTCTGCCTGGTTCTACCCGCTGCCCGGAACGCTACGCAGGGCAAAAACGGTTCTCGTCCTCCGTGCTTGCTTTTTCTCAGAAAGAGCCGTGGTGTGCGATTTCGCCGGAAAACGCGTTTTCGGCCGAAAACGTGTACGTTTGCACTTCCCCGCCACAGGGAAGCTGCTAGCCGGGAATTCTCTGCCTGGTTCTACCCGCTGCCCGGAACGCTACGCAGGGTAAAAGCGGTTCTCGTCCTCCGTGCTTGCTTTTTCTCAGAAAGAGCCGTGGTGTGCGATTTCGCCGGAAAACGCCTTTTCGGCCGAAAACGTGTACGTTTGCACTTCCCCGCCACAGGGAAGCTGCTAGCCGGGAATTCTCTGCCTGGTTCTACCCGGTGCCCGGAACGCTACGCAGGGCAAAAGCGGTTCTCGTCCTCCGTGCTTGCTTTTTCTCAGAAAGAGCCGTGGTGTGCGTTTTCGCCGGAAAACGCGTTTTCGGCCGAAAACGTGTACGTTTGCACTTCCCCGCCACAGGGAAGCTGCTAGCCGGGAATTCTCTGCCTGGTTCTACCCGCTGCCCGGAACGCTACGCAGGGCAAAAGCGGTTCTCGTCCTCCGTGCTTGCTTTTTCTCAGAAAGAGCCGTGGTGTGCGATTTCGCCGGAAAACGCGTTTTCGGCCGAAAACGTGTACGTTTGCACTTCCCCGCCACAGGGAAGCTGCTAGCCGGGAATTCTCTGCCTGGTTCTACCCGCTGCCCGGAACGCTACGCAGGGCAAAAGCGGTTCTCGTCCTCCGTGCTTGCTTTTTCTCAGAAAGAGCCGTGGTGTGCGTTTTCGCCGGAAAACGCGTTTTCGGCCGAAAACGTGTACGTTTGCACTTCCCCGCCACAGGGAAGCTGCTAGCCGGGAATTCTCTGCCTGGTTCTACCCGCTGCCCGGAACGCTACGCAGGGCAAAAGCGGTTCTCGTCCTCCGTGCTTGCTTTTTCTCAGAAAGAGCCGTGGTGTGCAATTTCGCCGGAAAACGCGTTTTCGGCCGAAAACGTGTACGTTTGCACTTCCCCGCCACAGGGAAGCTGCTAGCCGGGAATTCTCTGCCTGGTTCTACCCGCTGCCCGGAACGCTACGCAGGGCAAAAGCGGTTCTCGTCCTCCGTGCTTGCTTTTTCTCAGAAAGAGCCGTGGTGTGCGATTTCGCCGGAAAACGCGTTTTCGGCCGAAAACGTGTACGTTTGCACTTCCCCGCCACAGGGAAGCTGCTAGCCGGGAATTCTCTGCCTGGTTCTACCCGCTGCCCGGAACGCTACGCAGGGCAAAAGCGGTTCTCGTCCTCCGTGCTTGCTTTTTCTCAGAAAGAGCCGTGGTGTGCGATTTCGCCGGAAAACGCCTTTTCGGCCGAAAACGTGTACGTTTGCACTTCCCCGCCACAGGGAAGCTGCTAGCCGGGAATTCTCTGCCTGGTTCTACCCGCTGCCCGGAACGCTACGCAGGGCAAAAGCGGTTCTCGTCCTCCGTGCTTGCTTTTTCTCAGAAAGAGCCGTGGTGTGCGTTTTCACCGGAAAACGCGTTTTCGGCCGAAAACGTGTACGTTTGCACTTCCCCGCCACAGGGAAGCTGCTAGCCGGGAATTCTCTGCCTGGTTCTACCCGCTGCCCGGAACGCTACGCAGGGCAAAAGCGGTTCTCGTCCTCCGTGCTTGCTTTTTCTCAGAAAGAGCCGTGGTGTGCGATTTCGCCGGAAAACGCGTTTTCGGCCGAAAACGTGTACGTTTGCACTTCCCCGCCACAGGGAAGCTGCTAGCCGGGAATTCTCTGCCTGGTTCTACCCGCTGCCCGGAACGCTACGCAGGGCAAAAGCGGTTCTCGTCCTCCGTGCTTGCTTTTTCTCAGAAAGAGCCGTGGTGTGCGATTTCGCCGGAAAACGCGTTTTCGGCCGAAAACGTGTACGTTTGCACTTCCCCGCCACAGGGAAGCTGCTAGCCGGGAATTCTCTGCCTGGTTCTACCCGCTGCCCGGAACGCTACGCAGGGCAAAAGCGGTTCTCGTCCTCCGTGCTTGCTTTTTCTCAGAAAGAGCCGTGGTGTGCGATTTCGCCAGAAAACGCGTTTTCGGCCGAAAACGTGTACGTTTGCACTTCCCCGCCACAGGGAAGCTGCTAGCCGGGAATTCTCTGCCTGGTTCTACCCGCTGCCCGGAACGCTACGCAGGGCAAAAGCGGTTCTCGTCCTCCGTGCTTGCTTTTTCTCAGAAAGAGCCGTGGTGTGCGTTTTCGCCGGAAAACGCGTTTTCGGCCGAAAACGTGTACGTTTGCACTTCCCCGCCACAGGGAAGCTGCTAGCCGGGAATTCTCTGCCTGGTTCTACCCGCTGCCCGGAACGCTACGCAGGGCAAAAGCGGTTCTCGTCCTCCGTGCTTGCTTTTTCTCAGAAAGAGCCGTGGTGTGCGTTTTCGCCGGAAAACGCGTTTTCGGCCGAAAACGTGTACGTTTGCACTTCCCCGCCACAGGGAAGCTGCTAGCCGGGAATTCTCTGCCTGGTTCTACCCGCTGCCCGGAACGCTACGCAGGGCAAAAGCGGTTCTCGTCCTCCGTGCTTGCTTTTTCTCAGAAAGAGCCGTGGTGTGCGTTTTCGCCGGAAAACGCGTTTTCGGCCGAAAACGTGTACGTTTGCACTTCCCCGCCACAGGGAAGCTGCTAGCCGGGAATTCTCTGCCTGGTTCTACCCGCTGCCCGGAACGCTACGCAGGGCAAAAGCGGTTCTCGTCCTCCGTGCTTGCTTTTTCTCAGAAAGAGCCGTGGTGTGCGATTTCGCCGGAAAACGCGTTTTCGGCCGAAAACGTGTACGTTTGCACTTCCCCGCCACAGGGAAGCTGCTAGCCGGGAATTCTCTGCCTGGTTCTACCCGCTGCCCGGAACGCTACGCAGGGCAAAAGCGGTTCTCTTCCTCCGTGCTTGCTTTTTCTCAGAAAGTGCCGTGGTGTGCGTTTTCGCCGGAAAACGCGTTTTCGGCCGAAAACGTGTACGTTTGCACTTCCCCGCCACAGGGAAGCTGCTAGCCGGGAATTCTCTGCCTGGTTCTACCCGCTGCCCGGAACGCTACGCAGGGCAAAAGCGGTTCTCGTCCTCCGTGCTTGCTTTTTCTCAGAAAGAGCCGTGGTGTGCGTTTTCGCCGGAAAACGCGTTTTCGGCCGAAAACGTGTACGTTTGCACTTCCCCGCCACAGGGAAGCTGCTAGCCGGGAATTCTCTGCCTGGTTCTACCCGCTGCCCGGAACGCTACGCAGGGCAAAAGCGGTTCTCGTCCTCCGTGCTTGCTTTTTCTCAGAAAGAGCCGTGGTGTGCGTTTTCGCCGGAAAACGCGTTTTCGGCCGAAAACGTGTACGTTTGCACTTCCCCGCCACAGGGAAGCTGCTAGCCGGGAATTCTCTGCCTGGTTCTACCCGCTGCCCGGAACGCTACGCAGGGCAAAAGCGGTTCTCGTCCTCCGTGCTTGCTTTTTCTCAGAAAGAGCCGTGGTGTGCGTTTTCGCCGGAAAACGCGTTTTCGGCCGAAAACGTGTACGTTTGCACTTCCCCGCCACAGGGAAGCTGCTAGCCGGGAATTCTCTGCCTGGTTCTGCCCGCTGCCCGGAACGCCAGGCAGGGCAAAAGCGGTTCTCGTCCTCCGTGCTTGCTTTTTCTCAGAAAGAGCCGTGGTCTGCGATTTCGCCGGAAAACGCGTTTTCGGCCGAAAACGTGTACGTTTGCACTTCCCCGCCACAGGGAAGCTGCTAGCCGGGAATTCTCTGCCTGGTTCTACCCGCTGCCCGGAACGCTACGCAGGGCAAAAGCGGTTCTCGTCCTCCGTGCTTGCTTTTTCTCAGAAAGAGCCGTGGTGTGCGTTTTCGCCGGAAAACGCGTTTTCGGCCGAAAACGTGTACGTTTGCACTTCCCCGCCACAGGGAATCTGCTAGCCGGGAATTCTCTGCCTGGTTCTACCCGCTGCCCGGAACGCTACGCAGGGCAAAAGCGGTTCTCGTCCTCCGTGCTTGCTTTTTCTCAGAAAGAGCCGTGGTGTGCGTTTTCGCCGGAAAACGCGTTTTCGGCCGAAAACGTGTACGTTTGCACTTCCCCGCCACAGGGAAGCTGCTAGCCGGGAATTCTCTGCCTGGTTCTACCCGCTGCCCGGAACGCTACGCAGGGCAAAAGCGGTTCTCGTCCTCCGTGCTTGCTTTTTCTCAGAAAGAGCCGTGGTGTGCGTTTTCGCCGGAAAACGCGTTTTCGGCCGAAAACGTGTACGTTTGCACTTCCCCGCCACAGGGAAGCTGCTAGCCGGCGGGAATTCTCTGCCTGGTTCTACCCGCTGCCCGGAACGCTACGCAGGGCAAAAGCGGTTCTCGTCCTCCGTGCTTGCTTTTTCTCAGAAAGAGCCGTGGTGTGCGTTTTCGCCGGAAAAACGCGTTTTCGGCCGAAAACGTGTACGTTTGCACTTCCCCGCCACAGGGAAGCTGCTAGCCGGGAATTCTCTGCCTGGTTCTACCCGCTGCCCGGAACGCTACGCAGGGCAAAAGCGGTTCTCGTCCTCCGTGCTTGCTTTTTCTCAGAAAGAGCCGTGGTGTGCGATTTTCGCCGGGAAAACGCGTTTTCGGCCGAAAACGTGTACGTTTGCACTTCCCCGCCACAGGGAAGCTGCTAGCCGGGAATTCTCTGCCTGGTTCTACCCGCTGCCCGGAACGCTACGCAGGGCAAAAGCGGTTCTCTTCCTCCGTGCTTGCTTTTTCTCAGAAAGTGCCGTGGTGTGCGTTTTCGCCGGAAAACGCGTTTTCGGCCGAAAACGTGTACGTTTGCACTTCCCCGCCACAGGGAAGCTGCTAGCCGGGAATTCTCTGCCTGGTTCTACCCGCTGCCCGGAACGCTACGCAGGGCAAAAGCGGTTCTCGTCCTCCGTGCTTGCTTTTTCTCAGAAAGAGCCGTGGTGTGCGTTTTCGCCGGAAAACGCGTTTTCGGCCGAAAACGTGTACGTTTGCACTTCCCCGCCACAGGGAAGCTGCTAGCCGGGAATTCTCTGCCTGGTTCTACCCGCTGCCCGGAACGCTACGCAGGGCAAAAGCGGTTCTCGTCCTCCGTGCTTGCTTTTTCTCAGAAAGAGCCGTGGTGTGCGTTTTCGCCGGAAAACGCGTTTTCGGCCGAAAACGTGTACGTTTGCACTTCCCCGCCACAGGGAAGCTGCTAGCCGGGAATTCTCTGCCTGGTTCTACCCGCTGCCCGGAACGCTACGCAGGGCAAAAGCGGTTCTCGTCCTCCGTGCTTGCTTTTTCTCAGAAAGAGCCGTGGTGTGCGTTTTCGCCGGAAAACGCGTTTTCGGCCGAAAACGTGTACGTTTGCACTTCCCCGCCACAGGGAAGCTGCTAGCCGGGAATTCTCTGCCTGGTTCTACCCGCTGCCCGGAACGCTACGCAGGGCAAAAGCGGTTCTCGTCCTCCGTGCTTGCTTTTTCTCAGAAAGAGCCGTGGTGTGCGTTTTCGCCGGAAAACGCGTTTTCGGCCGAAAACGTGTACGTTTGCACTTCCCCGCCACAGGGAAGCTGCTAGCCGGGAATTCTCTGCCTGGTTCTGCCCGCTGCCCGGAACGCTAGGCAGGGCAAAAGCGGTTCTCGTCCTCCGTGCTTGCTTTTTCTCAGAAAGAGCCGTGGTGTGCGTTTTCGCCGGAAAACGCGTTTTCGGCCGAAAACGTGTACGTTTGCACTTCCCCGCCACAGGGAAGCTGCTAGCCGGGAATTCTCTGCCTGGTTCTACCCGCTGCCCGGAACGCTACGCAGGGCAAAAGCGGTTCTCGTCCTCCGTGCTTGCTTTTTCTCAGAAAGAGCCGTGGTGTGCGTTTTCGCCGGAAAACGCGTTTTCGGCCGAAAACGTGTACGTTTGCACTTCCCCGCCACAGGGAAGCTGCTAGGCGGGAATTCTCTGCCTGGTTCTGCCCGCTGCCCGGAACGCTAGGCAGGGCAAAAGCGGTTCTCGTCCTCCGTGCTTGCTTTTTCTCAGAAAGAGCCGTGGTCTGCGATTTCGCCGGAAAACGCGTTTTCGGCCGAAAACGTGTACGTTTGTACTTCCCCGCCACAGGGAAGCTGCTAGCCGGGAATTCTCTGCCTGGTTCTACCCGCTGCCCGGAACGCTACGCAGGGCAAAAGCGGTTCTCGTCCTCCGTGCTTGCTTTTTCTCAGAAAGAGCCGTGGTGTGCGTTTTCGCCGGAAAACGCGTTTTCGGCCGAAAACGTGTACGTTTGCACTTCCCCGCCACAGGGAAGCTGCTAGCCGGGAATTCTCTGCCTGGTTCTACCCGCTGCCCGGAACGCTACGCAGGGCAAAAGCGGTTCTCGTCCTCCGTGCTTGCTTTTTCTCAGAAAGAGCCGTGGTGTGCGTTTTCGCCGGAAAACGCGTTTTCGGCCGAAAACGTGTACGTTTGCACTTCCCCGCCACAGGGAAGCTGCTAGCCGGGAATTCTCTGCCTGGTTCTACCCGCTGCCCGGAACGCTACGCAGGGCAAAAGCGGTTCTCGTCCTCCGTGCTTGCTTTTTCTCAGAAAGAGCCGTGGTGTGCGTTTTCGCCGGAAAACGCGTTTTCGGCCGAAAACGTGTACGTTTGCACTTCCCCGCCACAGGGAAGCTGCTAGGCGGGAATTCTCTGCCTGGTTCTGCCCGCTGCCCGGAACGCTAGGCAGGGCAAAAGCGGTTCTCGTCCTCCGTGCTTGCTTTTTCTCAGAAAGAGCCGTGGTCTGCGATTTCGCCGGAAAACGCGTTTTCGGCCGAAAACGTGTACGTTTGCACTTCCCCGCCACAGGGAAGCTGCTAGCCGGGAATTCTCTGCCTGGTTCTACCCGCTGCCCGGAACGCTACGCAGGGCAAAAGCGGTTCTCGTCCTCCGTGCTTGCTTTTTCTCAGAAAGAGCCGTGGTGTGCGTTTTCGCCGGAAAACGCGTTTTCGGCCGAAAACGTGTACGTTTGCACTTCCCCGCCACAGGGAAGCTGCTAGCCGGGAATTCTCTGCCTGGTTCTACCCGCTGCCCGGAACGCTACGCAGGGCAAAAGCGGTTCTCGTCTTCCGTGCTTGCTTTTTCTCAGAAAGAGCCGTGGTGTGCGTTTTCGCCGGAAAACGCGTTTTCGGCCGAAAACGTGTACGTTTGCACTTCCCCGCCACAGGGAAGCTGCTAGCCGGGAATTCTCTGCCTGGTTCTACCCGCTGCCCGGAACGCTACGCAGGGCAAAAGCGGTTCTCGTCCTCCGTGCTTGCTTTTTCTCAGAAAGAGCCGTGGTGTGCGTTTTCGCCGGAAAACGCGTTTTCGGCCGAAAACGTGTACGTTTGCACTTCCCCGCCACAGGGAAGCTGCTAGCCGGGAATTCTCTGCCTGGTTCTACCCGCTGCCCGGAACGCTACGCAGGGCAAAAGCGGTTCTCGTCCTCCGTGCTTGCTTTTTCTCAGAAAGAGCCGTGGTGTGCGTTTTCGCCGGAAAACGCGTTTTCGGCCGAAAACGTGTACGTTTGCACTTCCCCGCCACAGGGAAGCTGCTAGCCGGGAATTCTCTGCCTGGTTCTACCCGCTGCCCGGAACGCTACGCAGGGCAAAAGCGGTTCTCGTCCTCCGTGCTTGCTTTTTCTCAGAAAGAGCCGTGGTGTGCGTTTTCGCCGGAAAACGCGTTTTCGGCCGAAAACGTGTACGTTTGCACTTCCCCGCCACAGGGAAGCTGCTAGCCGGGAATTCTCTGCCTGGTTCTACCCGCTGCCCGGAACGCTACGCAGGGCAAAAGCGGTTCTCGTCCTCCGTGCTTGCTTTTTCTCAGAAAGAGCCGTGGTGTGCGATTTCGTCGGAAAACGCGTTTTCGGCCGAAAACGTGTACGTTTGCACTTCCCCGCCACAAGGAAGCTGCTAGCCGGGAATTCTCTGCCTGGTTCTACCCGCTGCCCGGAACGCTACGCAGGGCAAAAGCGGTTCTCGTCCTCCGTGCTTGCTTTTTCTCAGAAAGAGCCGTGGTGTGCGATTTCGCCGGAAAACGCGTTTTCGGCCGAAAACGTGTACGTTTGCACTTCCCCGCCACAGGGAAGCTGCTAGCCGGGAATTCTCTGCCTGGTTCTACCCGCTGCCCGGAACGCTACGCAGGGCAAAAGCGGTTCTCGTCCTCCGTGCTTGCTTTTTCTCAGAAAGAGCCGTGGTGTGTGATTTCGCCGGAAAACGTGTTTTCGGCCGAAAACGTGTACGTTTGCACTTCCCCGCCACAGGGAAGCTGCTAGCCGGGAATTCTCTGCCTGGTTCTACCCGCTGCCCGGAACGCTACGCAGGGCAAAAGCGGTTCTCGTCCTCCGTGCTTGCTTTTTCTCAGAAAGAGCCGTGGTGTGCGTTTTCGCCGGAAAACGCGTTTTCGGCCGAAAACGTGTACGTTTGCACTTCCCCGCCACAGGGAAGCTGCTAGCCGGGAATTCTCTGCCTGGTTCTACCCGCTGCCCGGAACGCTACGCAGGGCAAAAGCGGTTCTCGTCCTCCGTGCTTGCTTTTTCTCAGAAAGAGCCGTGGTGTGCGTTTTCGCCGGAAAACGCGTTTTCGGCCGAAAACGTGTACGTTTGCACTTCCCCGCCACAGGGAAGCTGCTAGCCGGGAATTCTCTGCCTGGTTCTACCCGCTGCCCGGAACGCTACGCAGGGCAAAAGCGGTTCTCGTCCTCCGTGCTTGCTTTTTCTCAGAAAGAGCCGTGGTGTGCGATTTCGCCGGAAAACGCGTTTTCGGCCGAAAACGTGTACATTTGCACTTCCCCGCCACAGGGAAGCTGCTAGCCGGGAATTCTCTGACTGGTTCTACCCGCTGCCCGGAACGCTACGCAGGGCAAAAGCGGTTCTCGTCCTCCGTGCTTGCTTTTTCTCAGAAAGAGACGTGGTGTGCGATTTGGCCAGAAAACGCGTTTTCGGCCGAAAACGTGTACGTTTGCACTTCCCCGCCACAGGGAAGCTGCTAGCCGGGAATTCTCTGCCTGGTTCTACCCGCTGCCCGGAACGCTACGCAGGGCAAAAGCGGTTCTCGTCCTCCGTGCTTGCTTTTTCTCAGAAAGAGCCGTGGTGTGCGTTTTCGCCGGAAAACGCGTTTTCGGCCGAAAACGTGTACGTTTGCACTTCCCCGCCACAGGGAAGCTGCTAGCCGGGAATTCTCTGACTGGTTCTACCCGCTGCCCGGAACGCTACGCAGGGCAAAAGCGGTTCTCGTCCTCCGTGCTTGCTTTTTCTCAGAAAGAGACGTGGTGTGCGATTTGGCCAGAAAACGCGTTTTCGGCCGAAAACGTGTACGTTTGCACTTCCCCGCCACAGGGAAGCTGCTAGCCGGGAATTCTCTGACTGGTTCTACCCGCTGCCCGGAACGCTACGCAGGGCAAAAGCGGTTCTCGTCCTCCGTGCTTGCTTTTTCTCAGAAAGATCCGTGGTGTGCGATTTCGCCGGAAAACGCGTTTTCGGCCGAAAACGTGTACGTTTGCACTTCCCCGCCACAGGGAAGCTGCTAGCCGGGAATTCTCTGCCTGGTTCTACCCGCTGCCCGGAACGCTACGCAGGGCAAAAGCGGTTCTCGTCCTCCGTGCTTGCTTTTTCTCAGAAAGAGCCGTGGTGTGCGTTTTCGCCGGAAAACGCGTTTTCGGCCGAAAACGTGTACGTTTGCACTTCCCCGCCACAGGGAAGCTGCTAGCCGGGAATTCTCTGCCTGGTTCTACCCGCTGCTCGGAACGCTACGCAGCGCAAAAGCGGTTCTCGTCCTCCGTGCTTGCTTTTTCTCAGAAAGAGCCG
The DNA here is from genome assembly GCF_965140245.1 of Athene noctua. Lineage (NCBI taxonomy): Eukaryota > Metazoa > Chordata > Aves > Strigiformes > Strigidae > Athene > Athene noctua. Next base: position 40,914 of record NW_027437735.1, read on the forward strand.
TGGTGTGCGATTTCGCCGGAAAACGCGTTTTCGGCCGAAAACGTGTACGTTTGCACTTCCCCGCCACAGGGAAGCTGCTAGCCGGGAATTCTCTGCCTGGTTCTACCCGCTGCCCGGAACGCTACGCAGGGCAAAAGCGGTTCTCGTCCTCCGTGCTTGCTTTTTCTCAGAAAGAGCCGTGGTGTGCGATTTCGCCGGAAAACGCGTTTTCGGCCGAAAACGTGTACGTTTGCACTTCCCCGCCACAGGGAAGCTGCTAGCCGGGAATTCTCTGCCTGGTTCTACCCGCTGCCCGGAACGCTACGCAGGGCAAAAGCGGTTCTCTTCCTCCGTGCTTGCTTTTTCTCAGAAAGAGCCGTGGTGTGCGATTTCGCCAGAAAACGCGTTTTCGGCCGAAAACGTGTACGTTTGCACTTCCCCGCCACAGGGAAGCTGCTAGCCGGGAATTCTCTGCCTGGTTCTACCCGCTGCCCGGAACGCTACGCAGGGCAAAAGCGGTTCTCGTCCTCCGTGCTTGCTTTTTCTCAGAAAGAGCCGTGGTGTGCGATTTCGCCGGAAAACGCGTTTTCGGCCGAAAACGTGTACGTTTGCACTTCCCCGCCACAGGGAAGCTGCTAGCCGGGAATTCTCTGCCTGGTTCTACCCGCTGCCCGGAACGCTACGCAGGGCAAAAGCGGTTCTCGTCCTCCGTGCTTGCTTTTTCTCAGAAAGAGCCGTGGTGTGCGATTTCGCTGGAAAACGCGTTTTCGGCCGAAAACGTGTACGTTTGCACTTCCCCGCCACAGGGAAGCTGCTAGCCGGGAATTCTCTGCCTGGTTCTACCCGCTGCCCGGAACGCTACGCAGGGCAAAAGCGGTTCTCGTCCTCCGTGCTTGCTTTTTCTCAGAAAGAGCCGTGGTGTGCGTTTTCGCCGGAAAACGCGTTTTCGGCCGAAAACGTGTACGTTTGCACTTCCCCGCCACAGGGAAGCTGCTAGCCGGGAATTCTCTGCCTGGTTCTACCCGCTGCCCGGAACGCTACGCAGGGCAAAAGCGGTTCTCGTCCTCCGTGCTTGCTTTTTCTCAGAAAGAGCCGTGGTGTGCGTTTTCGCCGGAAAACGCGTTTTCGGCCGAAAACGTGTACGTTTGCACTTCCCCTCCACAGGGAAGCTGCTAGCCGGAAATTGTCTGCCTGGTTCTACCCGCTGCCCGGAACGATACGCAGGGCAAAAGCGGTTCTCGTCCTCCGTGCTTGCTTTATCTCAGAAAGAGCCGTGGTGTGCGTTTTCGCCGGAAAACGCGTTTTCGGCCGAAAACGTGTACGTTTGCACTTCCCCGCCACAGGGAAGCTGCTAGCCGGGAATTCTCTGCCTGGTTCTACCCGCTGCCCGGAACGCTACGCAGGGCAAAAGCGGTTCTCGTCCTCCGTGCTTGCTTTTTCTCAGAAAGAGCCGTGGTGTGCGTTTTCGCCGGAAAACGCGTTTTCGGCCGAAAACGTGTACGTTTGCACTTCCCCGCCACAGGGAAGCTGCTAGCCGGGAATTCTCTGCCTGGTTCTACCCGCTGCCCGGAACGCTACGCAGGGCAAAAGCGGTTCTCGTCCTCCGTGCTTGCTTTTTCTCAGAAAGAGCCGTGGTGTGCGATTTCGCCGGAAAACGCGTTTTCGGCCGAAAACGTGTACGTTTGCACTTCCCCGCCACAGGGAAGCTGCTAGCCGGGAATTCTCTGCCTGGTTCTACCCGCTGCCCGGAACGCTACGCAGGGCAAAAGCGGTTCTCGTCCTCCGTGCTTGCTTTTTCTCAGAAAGAGCCGTGGTGTGCGATTTCGCCGGAAAACGCGTTTTCGGCCGAAAACGTGTACGTTTGCACTTCCCCGCCACAGGGAAGCTGCTAGCCGGGAATTCTCTGCCTGGTTCTACCCGCTGCCCGGAACGCTACGCAGGGCAAAAGCGGTTCTCGTCCTCCGTGCTTGCTTTTTCTCAGAAAGAGCCGTGGTCTGCGATTTCGCCGGAAAACGCGTTTTCGGCCGAAAACGTGTACGTTTGCACTTCCCCGCCACAGGGAAGCTGCTAGCCGGGAATTCTCTGCCTGGTTCTACCCGCTGCCCGGAACGCTACGCAGGGCAAAAGCGGTTCTCGTCCTCCGTGCTTGCTTTTTCTCAGAAAGAGCCGTGGTGTGCGTTTTCGCCGGAAAACGCGTTTTCGGCCGAAAACGTTTACGTTTGCACTTCCCCGCCACAGGGAAGCTGCTAGCCGGGAATTCTCTGCCTGGTTCTACCCGCTGCCCGGAACGCTACGCAGGGCAAAAGCGGTTCTCATCCTCCGTGCTTGCTTTTTCTCAGAAAGAGCCGTGGTGTGCGATTTCTCCGGAAAACGCGTTTTCGGCCGAAAACGTGTACGTTTGCACTTCCCCGCCACAGGGAAGCTGCTAGCCGGGAATTCTCTGCCTGGTTCTACCCGCTGCCCGGAACGCTACGCAGGGCAAAAGCGGTTCTCGTCCTCCGTGCTTGCTTTTTCTCAGAAAGAGCCGTGGTGTGCGATTTCGCCGGAAAACGCGTTTTCGGCCGAAAACGTGTACGTTTGCACTTCCCCGCCACAGGGAAGCTGCTAGCCGGGAATTCTCTGCCTGGTTCTACCCGCTGCCCGGAACGCTACGCAGGGCAAAAGCGGTTCTCGTCCTCCGTGCTTGCTTTTTCTCAGAAAGAGCCGTGGTGTGCGATTTCGCCAGAAAACGCGTTTTCGGCCGAAAACGTGTACGTTTGCACTTCCCCGCCACAGGGAAGCTGCTAGCCGGGAATTCTCTGCCTGGTTCTACCCGCTGCCCGGAACGCTACGCAGGGCAAAAGCGGTTCTCGTCCTCCGTGCTTGCTTTTTCTCAGAAAGAGCCGTGGTGTGCGTTTTCGCCGGAAAACGCGTTTTCGGCCGAAAACGTGTACGTTTGCACTTCCCCGCCACAGGGAAGCTGCTAGCCGGGAATTCTCTGCCTGGTTCTACCCGCTGCCCGGAACGCTACGCAGGGCAAAAGCGGTTCTCGTCCTCCGTGCTTGCTTTTTCTCAGAAAGAGCCGTGGTGTGCGATTTCGCCGGAAAACGCGTTTTCGGCCGAAAACGTGTACGTTTGCACTTCCCCGCCACAGGGAAGCTGCTAGCCGGGAATTCTCTGCCTGGTTCTACCCGCTGCCCGGAACGCTACGCAGGGCAAAAGCGGTTCTCATCCTCCGTGCTTGCTTTTTCTCAGAAAGAGCCGTGGTGTGCGATTTCGCCGGAAAACGCGTTTTCGGCCGAAAACGTGTACGTTTGCACTTCCCCGCCACAGGGAAGCTGCTAGCCGGGAATTCTCTGCCTGGTTCTACCCGCTGCCCGGAACGCTACGCAGGGCAAAAGCGGTTCTCGTCCTCCGTGCTTGCTTTTTCTCAGAAAGAGCCGTGGTGTGCGATTTCGCCGGAAAACGCGTTTTCGGCCGAAAACGTGTACGTTTGCACTTCCCCGCCACAGGGAAGCTGCTAGCCGGGAATTCTCTGCCTGGTTCTACCCGCTGCCCCGAACGCTACGCAGGGCAAAAGGGGTTCTCGTCCTCCGTGCTTGCTTTTTCTCAGAAAGAGCCGTGGTGTGCGATTTCGCCAGAAAACGCGTTTTCGGCCGAAAACGTGTACGTTTGCACTTCCCCGCCACAGGGAAGCTGTTAGCCGGGAATTCTCTGCCTGGTTCTACCCGCTGCCCGGAACGCTACGCAGGGCAAAAGCGGTTCTCGTCCTCCGTGCTTGCTTTTTCTCAGAAAGAGCCGTGGTGTGCGATTTCGCCGGAAAACGCGTTTTCGGCCGAAAACGTGTACGTTTGCACTTCCCCGCCACAGGGAAGCTGCTAGCCGGGAATTCTCTGCCTGGTTCTACCCGCTGCCCGGAACGCTACGCAGGGCAAAAGCGGTTCTCATCCTCCGTGCTTGCTTTTTCTCAGAAAGAGCCGTGGTGTGCGATTTCGCCGGAAAACGCGTTTTCGGCCGAAAACGTGTACGTTTGCACTTCCCCGCCACAGGGAAGCTGCTAGCCGGGAATTCTCTGCCTGGTTCTACCCGCTGCCCGGAACGCTACGCAGGGCAAAAGCGGTTCTCGTCCTCCGTGCTTGCTTTTTCTCAGAAAGAGCCGTGGTGTGCGATTTCGCCGGAAAACGCGTTTTCGGCCGAAAACGTGTACGTTTGCACTTCCCCGCCACAGGGAAGCTGCTAGCCGGGAATTCTCTGCCTGGTTCTACCCGCTGCCCGGAACGCTACGCAGGGCAAAAGCGGTTCTCGTCCTCCGTGCTTGCTTTTTCTCAGAAAGAGCCGTGGTGTGCGATTTCGCCGGAAAACGCGTTTTCGGCCGAAAACGTGTACGTTTGCACTTCCCCGCCACAGGGAAGCTGCTAGCCGGGAATTCTCTGCCTGGTTCTACCCGCTGCCCGGAACGCTACGCAGGGCAAAAGCGGTTCTCGTCCTCCGTGCTTGCTTTTTCTCAGAAAGAGCCGTGGTGTGCGATTTCGCCGGAAAACGCGTTTTCGGCCGAAAACGTGTACGTTTGCACTTCCCCGCCACAGGGAAGCTGCTAGCCGGGAATTCTCTGCCTGGTTCTACCCGCTGCCCGGAACGCTACGCAGGGCAAAAGCGGTTCTCGTCCTCCGTGCTTGCTTTTTCTCAGAAAGAGCCGTGGTGTGCGTTTTCACCGGAAAACGCGTTTTCGGCCGAAAACGTGTACGTTTGCACTTCCCCGCCACAGGGAAGCTGCTAGCCGGGAATTCTCTGCCTGGTTCTACCCGCTGCCCGGAACGCTACGCAGGGCAAAAGCGGTTCTCGTCCTCCGTGCTTGCTTTTTCTCAGAAAGAGCCGTGGTGTGCGATTTCGCCGGAAAACGCGTTTTCGGCCGAGAACGTGTACGTTTGCACTTCCCCGCCACAGGGAAGCTGCTAGCCGGGAATTCTCTGCCTGGTTCTACCCGCTGCCCGGAACGCTACGCAGGGCAAAAGCGGTTCTCGTCCTCCGTGCTTGCTTTTTCTCAGAAAGAGCCGTGGTGTGCGTTTTCGCCGGAAAACGCGTTTTCGGCCGAAAACGTGTACGTTTGCACTTCCCCTCCACAGGGAAGCTGCTAGGCGGGAATTCTCTGCCTGGTTCTACCCGCTGCCCGGAACGCTAGGCAGGGCAAAAGCGGTTCTCGTCCTCCGTGCTTGCTTTTTCTCAGAAAGAGCCGTGGTCTGCGATTTCGCCGGAAAACGCGTTTTCGGCCGAAAACGTGTACGTTTGCACTTCCCCGCCACAGGGAAGCTGCTAGCCGGGAATTCTCTGCCTGGTTCTACCCGCTGCCCGGAACGCTACGCAGGGCAAAAGCGGTTCTCGTCCTCCGTGCTTGCTTTTTCTCAGAAAGAGCCGTGGTGTGCGTTTTCGCCGGAAAACGCGTTTTCGGCCGAAAACGTGTACGTTTGCACTTCCCCGCCACAGGGAAGCTGCTAGCCGGGAATTCTCTGCCTGGTTCTACCCGCTGCCCGGAACGCTACGCAGGGCAAAAGCGGTTCTCATCCTCCGTGCTTGCTTTTTCTCAGAAAGAGCCGTGGTGTGCGATTTCGCCGGAAAACGCGTTTTCGGCCGAAAACGTGTACGTTTGCACTTCCCCGCCACAGGGAAGCTGCTAGCCGGGAATTCTCTGCCTGGTTCTACCCGCTGCCCGGAACGCTACGCAGGGCAAAAGCGGTTCTCGTCCTCCGTGCTTGCTTTTTCTCAGAAAGAGCCGTGGTGTGCGTTTTCGCCGGAAAACGCGTTTTCGGCCGAAAACGTGTACGTTTGCACTTCCCCGCCACAGGGAAGCTGCTAGCCGGGAATTCTCTGCCTGGTTCTACCCGCTGCCCGGAACGCTACGCAGGGCAAAAGCGGTTCTCGTCCTCCGTGCTTGCTTTTTCTCAGAAAGAGCCGTGGTGTGCGATTTCGCCGGAAAACGCGTTTTCGGCCGAAAACGTGTACGTTTGCACTTCCCCGCCACAGGGAAGCTGCTAGCCGGGAATTCTCTGCCTGGTTCTACCCGCTGCCCGGAACGCTACGCAGGGCAAAAGCGGTTCTCGTCCTCCGTGCTTGCTTTTTCTCAGAAAGAGCCGTGGTGTGCGTTTTCGCCGGAAAACGCGTTTTCGGCCGAAAACGTGTACGTTTGCACTTCCCCGCCACAGGGAAGCTGCTAGCCGGGAATTCTCTGCCTGGTTCTACCCGCTGCCCGGAACGCTACGCAGGGCAAAAGCGGTTCTCGTCCTCCGTGCTTGCTTTTTCTCAGAAAGAGCCGTGGTGTGCGTTTTCGCCGGAAAACGCGTTTTCGGCCGAAAACGTGTACGTTTGCACTTCCCCGCCACAGGGAAGCTGCTAGCCGGGAATTCTCTGCCTGGTTCTACCCGCTGCCCGGAACGCTACGCAGGGCAAAAGCGGTTCTCGTCCTCCGTGCTTGCTTTTTCTCAGAAAGAGCCGTGGTGTGCGATTTCGCCGGAAAACGCGTTTTCGGCCGAAAACGTGTACGTTTGCACTTCCCCGCCACAGGGAAGCTGTTAGCCGGGAATTCTCTGCCTGGTTCTACCCGCTGCCCGGAACGCTACGCAGGGCAAAAGCGGTTCTCGTCCTCCGTGCTTGCTTTTTCTCAGAAAGAGCCGTGGTGTGCGATTTCGCCGGAAAACGCGTTTTCGGCCGAAAACGTGTACGTTTGCACTTCCCCGCCACAGGGAAGCTGCTAGCCGGGAATTCTCTGCCTGGTTCTACCCGCTGCCCGGAACGCTACGCAGGGCAAAAGCGGTTCTCGTCCTCCGTGCTTGCTTTTTCTCAGAAAGAGCCGTGGTGTGCGATTTCGCCGGAAAACGCGTTTTCGGCCGAAAACGTGTACGTTTGCACTTCCCCGCCACAGGGAAGCTGCTAGCCGGGAATTCTCTGCCTGGTTCTACCCGCTGCCCGGAACGCTACGCAGGGCAAAAGCGGTTCTCGTCCTCCGTGCTTGCTTTTTCTCAGAAAGAGCCGTGGTGTGCGATTTCGCCGGAAAACGCGTTTTCGGCCGAAAACGTGTACGTTTGCACTTCCCCGCCACAGGGAAGCTGCTAGCCGGGAATTCTCTGCCTGGTTCTACCCGCTGCCCGGAACGCTACGCAGGGCAAAAGCGGTTCTCGTCCTCCGTGCTTGCTTTTTCTCAGAAAGAGCCGTGCTGTGCGATTTCGCCGGAAAACGCGTTTTCGGCCGAAAACGTGTACGTTTGCACTTCCCCGCCACAGGGAAGCTGCTAGCCGGGAATTCTCTGCCTGGTTCTACCCGCTGCCCGGAACGCTACGCAGGGCAAAAGCGGTTCTCGTCCTCCGTGCTTGCTTTTTCTCAGAAAGAGCCGTGGTGTGCGTTTTCGCCGGAAAACGCGTTTTCGGCCGAAAACGTGTACGTTTGCACTTCCCCGCCACAGGGAAGCTGCTAGCCGGGAATTCTCTGCCTGGTTCTACCCGCTGCCCGGAACGCTACGCAGGGCAAAAGCGGTTCTCGTCCTCCGTGCTTGCTTTTTCTCAGAAAGAGCCGTGGTGTGCAATTTCGCCGGAAAACGCGTTTTCGGCCGAAAACGTGTACGTTTGCACTTCCCCGCCACAGGGAAGCTGCTAGCCGGGAATTCTCTGCCTGGTTCTACCCGCTGCCCGGAACGCTACGCAGGGCAAAAACGGTTCTCGTCCTCCGTGCTTGCTTTTTCTCAGAAAGAGCCGTGGTGTGCGATTTCGCCGGAAAACGCGTTTTCGGCCGAAAACGTGTACGTTTGCACTTCCCCGCCACAGGGAAGCTGCTAGCCGGGAATTCTCTGCCTGGTTCTACCCGCTGCCCGGAACGCTACGCAGGGCAAAAGCGGTTCTCGTCCTCCGTGCTTGCTTTTTCTCAGAAAGAGCCGTGGTGTGCGATTTCGCCGGAAAACGCCTTTTCGGCCGAAAACGTGTACGTTTGCACTTCCCCGCCACAGGGAAGCTGCTAGCCGGGAATTCTCTGCCTGGTTCTACCCGCTGCCCGGAACGCTACGCAGGGCAAAAGCGGTTCTCGTCCTCCGTGCTTGCTTTTTCTCAGAAAGAGCCGTGGTGTGCGTTTTCGCCGGAAAACGCGTTTTCGGCCGAAAACGTGTACGTTTGCACTTCCCCGCCACAGGGAAGCTGCTAGCCGGGAATTCTCTGCCTGGTTCTACCCGCTGCCCGGAACGCTACGCAGGGCAAAAGCGGTTCTCGTCCTCCGTGCTTGCTTTTTCTCAGAAAGAGCCGTGGTGTGCGATTTCGCCGGAAAACGCGTTTTCGGCCGAAAACGTGTACGTTTGCACTTCCCCGCCACAGGGAAGCTGCTAGCCGGGAATTCTCTGCCTGGTTCTACCCGCTGCCCGGAACGCTACGCAGGGCAAAAGCGGTTCTCGTCCTCCGTGCTTGCTTTTTCTCAGAAAGAGCCGTGGTGTGCGATTTCGCCGGAAAATGCGTTTTCGGCCGAAAACGTGTACGTTTGCACTTCCCCGCCACAGGGAAGCTGCTAGCCGGGAATTCTCTGCCTGGTTCTACCCGCTGCCCGGAACGCTACGCAGGGCAAAAGCGGTTCTCTTCCTCCGTGCTTGCTTTTTCTCAGAAAGAGCCGTGGTGTGCGTTTTCGCCGGAAAACGCGTTTTCGGCCGAAAACGTGTACGTTTGCACTTCCCCGCCACAGGGAAGCTGCTAGCCGGGAATTCTCTGCCTGGTTCTACCCGCTGCCAGAAACGCTACGCAGGGCAAAAGCGGTTCTCGTCCTCCGTGCTTGCTTTTTCTCAGAAAGAGCCGTGGTGTGCGTTTTCGCCGGAAAACGCGTTTTCGGCCGAAAACGTGTACGTTTGCACTTCCCCGCCACAGGGAAGCTGCTAGCCGGGAATTCTCTGCCTGGTTCTACCCGCTGCCCGGAACGCTACGCAGGGCAAAAGCGGTTCTCGTCCTCCGTGCTTGCTTTTTCTCAGAAAGAGCCGTGGTGTGCGATTTCGCCGGAAAACGCGTTTTCGGCCGAAAACGTGTACGTTTGCACTTCCCCTCCACAGGGAAGCTGCTAGCCGGGAATTCTCTGCCTGGTTCTACCCGCTGCCCGGAACGCTACGCAGGGCAAAAGCGGTTCTCGTCCTCCGTGCTTGCTTTTTCTCAGAAAGAGCCGTGGTGTGCGTTTTCGCCGCAAAACGCGTTTTCGGCCGAAAACGTGTACGTTTGCACTTCCCCGCCACAGGGAAGCTGCTAGCCGGGAATTCTCTGCCTGGTTCTACCCGCTGCCCGGAACGCTACGCAGGGCAAAAGCGGTTCTCGTCCTCCGTGCTTCCTTTATCTCAGAAAGAGCCGTGGTGTGCGTTTTCGCCGGAAAACGCGTTTTCGGCCGAAAACGTGTACGTTTGCACTTCCCCGCCACAGGGAAGCTGCTAGGCGGGAATTCTCTGCCTGGTTCGACCCGCTGCCCGGAACGCTAGGCAGGGCAAAAGCGGTTCTCGTCCTCCGTGCTTGCTTTTTCTCAGAAAGAGCCGTGGTGTGCGTTTTCGCCGGAAAACGCGTTTTCGGCCGAAAACGTGTACGTTTGCACTTCCCCGCCACAGGGAAGCTGCTAGCCGGGAATTCTCTGCCTGGTTCTACCCGCTGCCCGGAACGCTACGCAGGGCAAAAGCGGTTCTCGTCCTCCGTGCTTGCTTTTTCTCAGAAAGAGCCGTGGTGTGCGTTTTCGCCGGAAAACGCGTTTTCGGCCGAAAACGTGTACGTTTGCACTTCCCCGCCACAGGGAAGCTGCTAGCCGGGAATTCTCTGCCTGGTTCTACCCGCTGCCCGGAACGCTACGCAGGGCAAAAGCGGTTCTCGTCCTCCGTGCTTGCTTTTTCTCAGAAAGAGCCGTGGTGTGCGTTTTCGCCGGAAAACGCGTTTTCGGCCGAAAACGTGTACGTTTGCACTTCCCCGCCACAGGGAAGCTGCTAGCCGGGAATTCTCTGCCTGGTTCTACCCGCTGCCCGGAACGCTACGCAGGGCAAAAGCGGTTCTCGTCCTCCGTGCTTGCTTTTTCTCAGAAAGAGCCGTGGTGTGCGTTTTCGCCGGAAAACGCGTTTTCGGCCGAAAACGTGTACGTTTGCACTTCCCCGCCACAGGGAAGCTGCTAGCCGGGAATTCTCTGCCTGGTTCTACCCGCTGCCCGGAACGCTACGCAGGGCAAAAGCGGTTCTCGTCCTCCGTGCTTGCTTTTTCTCAGAAAGAGCCGTGGTGTGCGATTTCGCCGGAAAACGCGTTTTCGGCCGAAAACGTGTACGTTTGCACTTCCCCGCCACAGGGAAGCTGCTAGCCGGGAATTCTCTGCCTGGTTCTACCCGCTGCCCGGAACGCTACGCAGGGCAAAAGCGGTTCTCGTCCTCCGTGCTTGCTTTTTCTCAGAAAGAGCCGTGGTGTGCGATTTCGCCGGAAAACGCGTTTTCGGCCGAAAACGTGTACGTTTGCACTTCCCCGCCACAGGGAAGCTGCTAGCCGGGAATTCTCTGCCTGGTTCTACCCGCTGCCCGGAACGCTACGCAGGGCAAAAGCGGTTCTCGTCCTCCGTGCTTGCTTTTTCTCAGAAAGAGCCGTGGTGTGCGTTTTCGCCGGAAAACGCGTTTTCGGCCGAAAACGTGTACGTTTGCACTTCCCCGCCACAGGGAAGCTGCTAGCCGGGAATTCTCTGCCTGGTTCTACCCGCTGCCCGGAACGCTACGCAGGGCAAAAGCGGTTCTCGTCCTCCGTGCTTGCTTTTTCTCAGAAAGAGCCGTGGTGTGCGTTTTCGCCGGAAAACGCGTTTTCGGCCGAAAACGTGTACGTTTGCACTTCCCCGCCACAGGGAAGCTGCTAGCCGGGAATTCTCTGCCTGGTTCTACCCGCTGCCCGGAACGCTACGCAGGGCAAAAGCGGTTCTCGTCCTCCGTGCTTGCTTTTTCTCAGAAAGAGCCGTGGTGTGCGATTTCGCCGGAAAACGCGTTTTCGGCCGAAAACGTGTACGTTTGCACTTCCCCGCCACAGGGAAGCTGCTAGCCGGGAATTCTCTGCCTGGTTCTACCCGCTGCCCGGAACGCTACGCAGGGCAAAAGCGGTTCTCGTCCTCCGTGCTTGCTTTTTCTCAGAAAGTGCCGTGGTGTGCGTTTTCGCCGGAAAACGCGTTTTCGGCCGAAAACGTGTACGTTTGCACTTCCCCGCCACAGGGAAGCTGCTAGCCGGGAATTCTCTGCCTGGTTCTACCCGCTGCCCGGAACGCTACGCAGGGCAAAAGCGGTTCTCGTCCTCCGTGCTTGCTTTTTCTCAGAAAGAGCCGTGGTGTGCGTTTTCGCCGGAAAACGCGTTTTCGGCCGAAAACGTGTACGTTTGCACTTCCCCGCCACAGGGAAGCTGCTAGCCGGGAATTCTCTGCCTGGTTCTACCCGCTGCCCGGAACGCTACGCAGGGCAAAAGCGGTTCTCGTCCTCCGTGCTTGCTTTTTCTCAGAAAGAGCCGTGGTGTGCGATTTCGCCGGAAAACGCGTTTTCGGCCGAAAACGTGTACGTTTGCACTTCCCCGCCACAGGGAAGCTGCTAGCCGGGAATTCTCTGCCTGGTTCTACCCGCTGCCCGGAACGCTACGCAGGGCAAAAGCGGTTCTCGTCCTCCGTGCTTGCTTTTTCTCAGAAAGAGCCGTGGTGTGCGTTTTCGCCGGAAAACGCGTTTTCGGCCGAAAACGTGTACGTTTGCACTTCCCCGCCACAGGGAAGCTGCTAGCCGGGAATTCTCTGCCTGGTTCTGCCCGCTGCCCGGAACGCTAGGCAGGGCAAAAGCGGTTCTCGTCCTCCGTGCTTGCTTTTTCTCAGAAAGAGCCGTGGTCTGCGATTTCGCCGGAAAACGCGTTTTCGGCCGAAAACGTGTACGTTTGCACTTCCCCGCCACAGGGAAGCTGCTAGCCGGGAATTCTCTGCCTGGTTCTACCCGCTGCCCGGAACGCTACGCAGGGCAAAAGCGGTTCTCGTCCTCCGTGCTTGCTTTTTCTCAGAAAGAGCCGTGGTGTGCGTTTTCGCCGGAAAACGCGTTTTCGGCCGAAAACGTGTACGTTTGCACTTCCCCGCCACAGGGAATCTGCTAGCCGGGAATTCTCTGCCTGGTTCTACCCGCTGCCCGGAACGCTACGCAGGGCAAAAGCGGTTCTCGTCCTCCGTGCTTGCTTTTTCTCAGAAAGAGCCGTGGTGTGCGTTTTCGCCGGAAAACGCGTTTTCGGCCGAAAACGTGTACGTTTGCACTTCCCCGCCACAGGGAAGCTGCTAGCCGGGAATTCTCTGCCTGGTTCTACCCGCTGCCCGGAACGCTACGCAGGGCAAAAGCGGTTCTCGTCCTCCGTGCTTGCTTTTTCTCAGAAAGAGCCGTGGTGTGCGTTTTCGCCGGAAAACGCGTTTTCGGCCGAAAACGTGTACGTTTGCACTTCCCCGCCACAGGGAAGCTGCTAGCCGGGAATTCTCTGCCTGGTTCTACCCGCTGCCCGGAACGCTACGCAGGGCAAAAGCGGTTCTCGTCCTCCGTGCTTGCTTTTTCTCAGAAAGAGCCGTGGTGTGCGTTTTCGCCGGAAAACGCGTTTTCGGCCGAAAACGTGTACGTTTGCACTTCCCCGCCACAGGGAAGCTGCTAGCCGGGAATTCTCTGCCTGGTTCTACCCGCTGCCCGGAACGCTACGCAGGGCAAAAGCGGTTCTCGTCCTCCGTGCTTGCTTTTTCTCAGAAAGAGCCGTGGTGTGCGATTTCGCCGGAAAACGCGTTTTCGGCCGAAAACGTGTACGTTTGCACTTCCCCGCCACAGGGAAGCTGCTAGCCGGGAATTCTCTGCCTGGTTCTACCCGCTGCCCGGAACGCTACGCAGGGCAAAAGCGGTTCTCTTCCTCCGTGCTTGCTTTTTCTCAGAAAGTGCCGTGGTGTGCGTTTTCGCCGGAAAACGCGTTTTCGGCCGAAAACGTGTACGTTTGCACTTCCCCGCCACAGGGAAGCTGCTAGCCGGGAATTCTCTGCCTGGTTCTACCCGCTGCCCGGAACGCTACGCAGGGCAAAAGCGGTTCTCGTCCTCCGTGCTTGCTTTTTCTCAGAAAGAGCCGTGGTGTGCGTTTTCGCCGGAAAACGCGTTTTCGGCCGAAAACGTGTACGTTTGCACTTCCCCGCCACAGGGAAGCTGCTAGCCGGGAATTCTCTGCCTGGTTCTACCCGCTGCCCGGAACGCTACGCAGCGCAAAAGCGGTTCTCGTCCTCCGTGCTTGCTTTTTCTCAGAAAGAGCCGTGGTCTGCGATTTCGCCGGAAAACGCGTTTTCGGCCGAAAACGTGTACGTTTGCACTTCCCCGCCACAGGGAAGCTGCTAGCCGGGAATTCTCTGCCTGGTTCTACCCGCTGCCCGGAACGCTACGCAGGGCAAAAGCGGTTCTCGTCCTCCGTGCTTGCTTTTTCTCAGAAAGAGCCGTGGTGTGCGTTTTCGCCGGAAAACGCGTTTTCGGCCGAAAACGTGTACGTTTGCACTTCCCCGCCACAGGGAAGCTGCTAGCCGGGAATTCTCTGCCTGGTTCTACCCGCTGCCCGGAACGCTACGCAGGGCAAAAGCGGTTCTCGTCCTCCGTGCTTGCTTTTTCTCAGAAAGAGCCGTGGTGTGCGTTTTCGCCGGAAAACGCGTTTTCGGCCGAAAACGTGTACGTTTGCACTTCCCCGCCACAGGGAAGCTGCTAGCCGGGAATTCTCTGCCTGGTTCTGCCCGCTGCCCGGAACGCTAGGCAGGGCAAAAGCGGTTCTCGTCCTCCGTGCTTGCTTTTTCTCAGAAAGAGCCGTGGTCTGCGATTTCGCCGGAAAACGCGTTTTCGGCCGAAAACGTGTACGTTTGCACTTCCCCGCCACAGGGAAGCTGCTAGCCGGGAATTCTCTGCCTGGTTCTACCCGCTGCCCGGAACGCTACGCAGGGCAAAAGCGGTTCTCGTCCTCCGTGCTTGCTTTTTCTCAGAAAGAGCCGTGGTGTGCGTTTTCGCCGGAAAACGCGTTTTCGGCCGAAAACGTGTACGTTTGCACTTCCCCGCCACAGGGAAGCTGCTAGCCGGGAATTCTCTGCCTGGTTCTACCCGCTGCCCGGAACGCTACGCAGGGCAAAAGCGGTTCTCGTCCTCCGTGCTTGCTTTTTCTCAGAAAGAGCCGTGGTGTGCGTTTTCGCCGGAAAACGCGTTTTCGGCCGAAAACGTGTACGTTTGCACTTCCCCGCCACAGGGAAGCTGCTAGCCGGGAATTCTCTGCCTGGTTCTACCCGCTGCCCGGAACGCTACGCAGGGCAAAAGCGGTTCTCGTCCTCCGTGCTTGCTTTTTCTCAGAAAGAGCCGTGGTGTGCGTTTTCGCCGGAAAACGCGTTTTCGGCCGAAAACGTGTACGTTTGCACTTCCCCGCCACAGGGAAGCTGCTAGCCGGGAATTCTCTGCCTGGTTCTGCCCGCTGCCCGGAACGCTAGGCAGGGCAAAAGCGGTTCTCGTCCTCCGTGCTTGCTTTTTCTCAGAAAGAGCCGTGGTCTGCGATTTCGCCGGAAAACGCGTTTTCGGCCGAAAACGTGTACGTTTGCACTTCCCCGCCACAGGGAAGCTGCTAGCCGGGAATTCTCTGCCTGGTTCTACCCGCTGCCCGGAACGCTACGCAGGGCAAAAGCGGTTCTCGTCCTCCGTGCTTGCTTTTTCTCAGAAAGAGCCGTGGTGTGCGTTTTCGCCGGAAAACGCGTTTTCGGCCGAAAACGTGTACGTTTGCACTTCCCCGCCACAGGGAAGCTGCTAGCCGGGAATTCTCTGCCTGGTTCTACCCGCTGCCCGGAACGCTACGCAGGGCAAAAGCGGTTCTCGTCCTCCGTGCTTGCTTTTTCTCAGAAAGAGCCGTGGTGTGCGTTTTCGCCGGAAAACGCGTTTTCGGCCGAAAACGTGTACGTTTGCACTTCCCCGCCACAGGGAAGCTGCTAGCCAGGAATTCTCTGCCTGGTTCTACCCGCTGCCCGGAACGCTACGCAGGGCAAAAGCGGTTCTCGTCCTCCGTGCTTGCTTTTTCTCAGAAAGAGCCGTGGTGTGCGTTTTCGCCGGAAAACGCGTTTTCGGCCGAAAACGTGTACGTTTGCACTTCCCCGCCACAGGGAAGCTGCTAGGCGGGAATTCTCTGCCTGGTTCTGCCCGCTGCCCGGAACGCTAGGCAGGGCAAAAGCGGTTCTCGTCCTCCGTGCTTGCTTTTTCTCAGAAAGAGCCGTGGTCTGCGATTTCGCCGGAAAACGCGTTTTCGGCCGAAAACGTGTACGTTTGCACTTCCCCGCCACAGGGAAGCTGCTAGCCGGGAATTCTCTGCCTGGTTCTACCCGCTGCCCGGAACGCTACGCAGGGCAAAAGCGGTTCTCCTCCTCCGTGCTTGCTTTTTCTCAGAAAGAGCCGTGGTGTGCGTTTTCGCCGGAAACCGCGTTTTCGGCCGAAAACGTGTACGTTTGCACTTCCCCGCCACAGGGAAGCTGCTAGCCGGGAATTCTCTGCCTGGTTCTACCCGCTGCCCGGAACGCTACGCAGGGCAAAAGCGGTTCTCGTCCTCCGTGCTTGCTTTTTCTCAGAAAGAGCCGTGGTGTGCGTTTTCGCCGGAAAACGCGTTTTCGGCCGAAAACGTGTACGTTTGCACTTCCCCGCCACAGGGAAGCTGCTAGCCGGGAATTCTCTGCCTGGTTCTACCCGCTGCCCGGAACGCTACGCAGGGCAAAAGCGGTTCTCGTCCTCCGTGCTTGCTTTTTCTCAGAAAGAGCCGTGGTGTGCGTTTTCGCCGGAAAACGCGTTTTCGGCCGAAAACGTGTACGTTTGCACTTCCCCGCCACAGGGAAGCTGCTAGCCGGGAATTCTCTGCCTGGTTCTACCCGCTGCCCGGAACGCTACGCAGGGCAAAAGCGGTTCTCGTCCTCCGTGCTTGCTTTTTCTCAGAAAGAGCCGTGGTGTGCGATTTCGTCGGAAAACGCGTTTTCGGCCGAAAACGTGTACGTTTGCACTTCCCCGCACAGGGAAGCTGCTAGCCGGGAATTCTCTGCCTGGTTCTACCCGCTGCCCGGAACGCTACGCAGGGCAAAAGCGGTTCTCGTCCTCCGTGCTTGCTTTTTCTCAGAAAGAGCCGTGGTGTGCGATTTCGCCGGAAAACGCGTTTTCGGCCGAAAACGTGTACGTTTGCACTTCCCCGCCACAGGGAAGCTGCTAGCCGGGAATTCTCTGCCTGGTTCTACCCGCTGCCCGGAACGCTACGCAGGGCAAAAGCGGTTCTCGTCCTCCGTGCTTGCTTTTTCTCAGAAAGAGCCGTGGTGTGTGATTTCGCCGGAAAACGTGTTTTCGGCCGAAAACGTGTACGTTTGCACTTCCCCGCCACAGGGAAGCTGCTAGCCGGGAATTCTCTGCCTGGTTCTACCCGCTGCCCGGAACGCTACGCAGGGCAAAAGCGGTTCTCGTCCTCCGTGCTTGCTTTTTCTCAGAAAGAGCCGTGGTGTGCGTTTTCGCCGGAAAACGCGTTTTCGGCCGAAAACGTGTACGTTTGCACTTCCCCGCCACAGGGAAGCTGCTAGCCGGGAATTCTCTGCCTGGTTCTACCCGCTGCCCGGAACGCTACGCAGGGCAAAAGCGGTTCTCGTCCTCCGTGCTTGCTTTTTCTCAGAAAGAGCCGTGGTGTGCGTTTTCGCCGGAAAACGCGTTTTCGGCCGAAAACGTGTACGTTTGCACTTCCCCGCCACAGGGAAGCTGCTAGCCGGGAATTCTCTGCCTGGTTCTACCCGCTGCCCGGAACGCTAGGCAGCGCAAAAGCGGTTCTCGTCCTCCGTGCTTGCTTTTTCTCAGAAAGAGCCGTGGTGTGCGATTTCGCCGGAAAACGCGTTTTCGGCCGAAAACGTGTACATTTGCACTTCCCCGCCACAGGGAAGCTGCTAGCCGGGAATTCTCTGACTGGTTCTACCCGCTGCCCGGAACGCTACGCAGGGCAAAAGCGGTTCTCGTCCTCCGTGCTTGCTTTTTCTCAGAAAGAGACGTGGTGTGCGATTTGGCCAGAAAACGCGTTTTCGGCCGAAAACGTGTACGTTTGCACTTCCCCGCCACAGGGAAGCTGCTAGCCGGGAATTCTCTGCCTGGTTCTACCCGCTGCCCGGAACGCTACGCAGGGCAAAAGCGGTTCTCGTCCTCCGTGCTTGCTTTTTCTCAGAAAGAGCCGTGGTGTGCGTTTTCGCCGGAAAACGCGTTTTCGGCCGAAAACGTGTACGTTTGCACTTCCCCGCCACAGGGAAGCTGCTAGCCGGGAATTCTCTGCCTGGTTCTACCCGCTGCCCGGAACGCTACGCAGGGCAAAAGCGGTTCTCGTCCTCCGTGCTTGCTTTTTTTCAGAAAGAGACGTGGTGTGCGATTTGGCCAGAAAACGCGTTTTCGGCCGAAAACGTGTACGTTTGCACTTCCCCGCCACAGGGAAGCTGCTAGCCGGGAATTCTCTGCCTGGTTCTACCCGCTGCCCGGAACGCTACGCAGGGCAAAAGCGGTTCTCGTCCTCCGTGCTTGCTTTTTCTCAGAAAGATCCGTGGTGTGCGATTTCGCCGGAAAACGCGTTTTCGGCCGAAAACGTGTACGTTTGCACTTCCCCGCCACAGGGAAGCTGCTAGCCGGGAATTCTCTGCCTGGTTCTACCCGCTGCCCGGAACGCTACGCAGGGCAAAAGCGGTTCTCGTCCTCCGTGCTTGCTTTTTCTCAGAAAGAGCCGTGGTGTGCGTTTTCGCCGGAAAACGCGTTTTCGGCCGAAAACGTGTACGTTTGCACTTCCCCGCCACAGGGAAGCTGCTAGCCGGGAATTCTCTGCCTGGTTCTACCCGCTGCTCGGAACGCTACGCAGCGCAAAAGCGGTTCTCGTCCTCCGTGCTTGCTTTTTCTCAGAAAGAGCCGTGGTGTGCGATTTCGCCGGAAAACGCGTTTTCGGCCGAAAACGTGTACGTTTGCACTTCCCCGCCACAGGGAAGCTGCTAGCCGGGAATTCTCTGCCTGGTTCTACCCGCTGCCCGGAACGCTACGCAGGGCAAAAGCGGTTCTCGTCCTCCGTGCTTGCTTTTTCTCAGAAAGAGCCGTGGTGTGCGATTTCGCCGGAAAACGCGTTTTCGGCAGAAAACGTGTACGTTTGCACTTCCCCGCCACAGGGAAGCTGCTAGCCGGGAATTCTCTGCCTGGTTCTACCCGCTGCCCGGAACGCTACGCAGGGCAAAAGCGGTTCTCTTCCTCCGTGCTTGCTTTTTCTCAGAAAGAGCCGTGGTGTGCGATTTCGCCAGAAAACGCGTTTTCGGCCGAAAACGTGTACGTTTGCACTTCCCCGCCACAGGGAAGCTGCTAGCCGGGAATTCTCTGCCTGGTTCTACCCGCTGCCCGGAACGCTACGCAGGGCAAAAGCGGTTCTCGTCCTCCGTGCTTGCTTTTTCTCAGAAAGAGCCGTGGTGTGCGTTTTCGCCGGAAAACGCGTTTTCGGCCGAAAACGTGTACGTTTGCACTTCCCCGCCACAGGGAAGCTGCTAGCCGGGAATTCTCTGCCTGGTTCTACCCGCTGCCCGGAACGCTACGCAGGGCAAAAGCGGTTCTCGTCCTCCGTGCTTGCTTTTTCTCAGAAAGAGCCGTGGTGTGCGATTTCGCCGGAAAACGCGTTTTCGGCCGAAAACGTGTACGTTTGCACTTCCCCGCCACAGGGAAGCTGCTAGCCGGGAATTCTCTGCCTGGTTCTACCCGCTGCCCGGAACGCTACGCAGGGCAAAAGCGGTTCTCGTCCTCCGTGCTTGCTTTTTCTCAGAAAGAGCCGTGGTGTGCGTTTTCGCCGGAAAACGCGTTTTCGGCCGAAAACGTGTACGTTTGCACTTCCCCGCCACAGGGAAGCTGCTAGCCGGGAATTCTCTGCCTGGTTCTACCCGCTGCCCGGAACGCTACGCAGGGCAAAAGCGGTTCTCGTCCTCCGTGCTTGCTTTTTCTCAGAAAGAGCCGTGGTGTGCGTTTTCGCCGGAAAACGCGTTTTCGGCCGAAAACGTGTACGTTTGCACTTCCCCTCCACAGGGAAGCTGCTAGCCGGAAATTCTCTGCCTGGTTCTACCCGCTGCCCGGAACGATACGCAGGGCAAAAGCGGTTCTCGTCCTCCGTGCTTGCTTTTTCTCAGAAAGAGCCGTGGTGTGCGTTTTCGCCGGAAAACGCGTTTTCGGCCGAAAACGTGTACGTTTGCACTTCCCCGCCACAGGGAAGCTGCTAGCCGGGAATTCTCTGCCTGGTTCTACCCGCTGCCCGGAACGCTACGCAGGGCAAAAGCGGTTCTCGTCCTCCGTGCTTGCTTTTTCTCAGAAAGAGCCGTGGTGTGCGATTTCGCCGGAAAACGCGTTTTCGGCCGAAAACGTGTACGTTTGCACTTCCCCGCCACAGGGAAGCTGCTAGCCGGGAATTCTCTGCCTGGTTCTACCCGCTGCCCGGAACGCTACGCAGGGCAAAAGCGGTTCTCGTCCTCCGTGCTTGCTTTTTCTCAGAAAGAGCCGTGCTGTGCGTTTTCGCCGGAAAACGCGTTTTCGGCCGAAAACGTGTACGTTTGCACTTCCCCGCCACAGGGAAGCTGCTAGCCGGGAATTCTCTGCCTGGTTCTACCCGCTGCCCGGAACGCTACGCAGGGCAAAAGCGGTTCTCGTCCTCCGTGCTTGCTTTTTCTCAGAAAGAGCCGTGGTGTGCGTTTTCGCCGGAAAACGCGTTTTCGGCCGAAAACGTTTACGTTTGCACTTCCCCGCCACAGGGAAGCTGCTAGCCGGGAATTCTCTGCCTGGTTCTACCCGCTGCCCGGAACGCTACGCAGGGCAAAAGCGGTTCTCATCCTCCGTGCTTGCTTTTTCTCAGAAAGAGCCGTGGTGTGCGATTTCTCCGGAAAACGCGTTTTCGGCCGAAAACGTGTACGTTTGCACTTCCCCGCCACAGGGAAGCTGCTAGCCGGGAATTCTCTGCCTGGTTCTACCCGCTGCCCGGAACGCTACGCAGGGCAAAAGCGGTTCTCGTCCTCCGTGCTTGCTTTTTCTCAGAAAGAGCCGTGGTGTGCGATTTCGCCGGAAAACGCGTTTTCGGCCGAAAACGTGTACGTTTGCACTTCCCCGCCACAGGGAAGCTGCTAGCCGGGAATTCTCTGCCTGGTTCTACCCGCTGCCCGGAACGCTACGCAGGGCAAAAGCGGTTCTCGTCCTCCGTGCTTGCTTTTTCTCAGAAAGAGCCGTGGTGTGCGATTTCGCCAGAAAACGCGTTTTCGGCCGAAAACGTGTACGTTTGCACTTCCCCGCCACAGGGAAGCTGCTAGCCGGGAATTCTCTGCCTGGTTCTACCCGCTGCCCGGAACGCTACGCAGGGCAAAAGCGGTTCTCGTCCTCCGTGCTTGCTTTTTCTCAGAAAGAGCCGTGGTGTGCGTTTTCGCCGGAAAACGCGTTTTCGGCCGAAAACGTGTACGTTTGCACTTCCCCGCCACAGGGAAGCTGCTAGCCGGGAATTCTCTGCCTGGTTCTACCCGCTGCCCGGAACGCTACGCAGGGCAAAAGCGGTTCTCGTCCTCCATGCTTGCTTTTTCTCAGAAAGAGCCGTGGTGTGCGTTTTCGCCGGAAAACGCGGTTTTCGGCCGAAAACGTGTACGTTTGCACTTCCCCGCCACAGGGAAGCTGCTAGCCGGGAATTCTCTGGCCTGGTTCTACCCGCTGCCCGGAACGCTACGCAGGGCAAAAGCGGTTCTCGTCCTCCGTGCTTGCTTTTTCTCAGAAAGAGCCGTGGTGTGCGATTTCGCCGGAAAACGCGTTTTCGGCCGAAAACGTGTACGTTTGCACTTCCCCGCCACAGGGAAGCTGCTAGCCGGGAATTCTCTGCCTGGTTCTACCCGCTGCCCGGAACGCTACGCAGGGCAAAAGCGGTTCTCGTCCTCCGTGCTTGCTTTTTCTCAGAAAGAGCCGTGGTGTGCGTTTTCGCCGGAAAACGCGTTTTCGGCCGAAAACGTTTACGTTTGCACTTCCCCGCCACAGGGAAGCTGCTAGCCGGGAATTCTCTGCCTGGTTCTACCCGCTGCCCGGAACGCTACGCAGGGCAAAAGCGGTTCTCATCCTCCGTGCTTGCTTTTTCTCAGAAAGAGCCGTGGTGTGCGATTTCTCCGGAAAACGCGTTTTCGGCCGAAAACGTGTACGTTTGCACTTCCCCGCCACAGGGAAGCTGCTAGCCGGGAATTCTCTGCCTGGTTCTACCCGCTGCCCGGAACGCTACGCAGGGCAAAAGCGGTTCTCGTCCTCCGTGCTTGCTTTTTCTCAGAAAGAGCCGTGGTGTGCGTTTTCGCCGGAAAACGCGTTTTCGGCCGAAAACGTGTACGTTTGCACTTCCCCGCCACAGGGAAGCTGCTAGCCGGGAATTCTCTGCCTGGTTCTACCCGCTGCCCGGAACGCTACGCAGGGCAAAAGCGGTTCTCGTCCTCCGTGCTTGCTTTTTCTCAGAAAGAGCCGTGGTGTGCGATTTCGCCAGAAAACGCGTTTTCGGCCGAAAACGTGTACGTTTGCACTTCCCCGCCACAGGGAAGCTGCTAGCCGGGAATTCTCTGCCTGGTTCTACCCGCTGCCCGGAACGCTACGCAGGGCAAAAGCGGTTCTCGTCCTCCGTGCTTGCTTTTTCTCAGAAAGTGCCGTGGTGTGCGTTTTCGCCGGAAAACGCGTTTTCGGCCGAAAACGTGTACGTTTGCACTTCCCCGCCACAGGGAAGCTGCTAGCCGGGAATTCTCTGCCTGGTTCTACCCGCTGCCCGGAACGCTACGCAGGGCAAAAGCGGTTCTCGTCCTCCATGCTTGCTTTTTCTCAGAAAGAGCCGTGGTGTGCGATTTCGCCGGAAAACGCGTTTTCGGCCGAAAACGTGTACGTTTGCACTTCCCCGCCACAGGGAAGCTGCTAGCCGGGAATTCTCTGCCTGGTTCTACCCGCTGCCCGGAACGCTACGCAGGGCAAAAGCGGTTCTCGTCCTCCGTGCTTGCTTTTTCTCAGAAAGAGCCGTGGTGTGCGATTTCGCCGGAAAACGCGTTTTCGGCCGAAAACGTGTACGTTTGCACTTCCCCGCCACAGGGAAGCTGCTAGCCGGGAATTCTCTGCCTGGTTCTACCCGCTGCCCGGAACGCTACGCAGGGCAAAAGCGGTTCTCGTCCTCCGTGCTTGCTTTTTCTCAGAAAGATCCGTGGTGTGCGATTTCGCCGGAAAACGCGTTTTCGGCCGAAAACGTGTACGTTTGCACTTCCCCGCCACAGGGAAGCTGCTAGCCGGGAATTCTCTGCCTGGTTCTACCCGCTGCCCGGAACGCTACGCAGGGCAAAAGCGGTTCTCGTCCTCCGTGCTTGCTTTTTCTCAGAAAGAGCCGTGGTGTGCGTTTTCGCCGGAAAACGCGTTTTCGGCCGAAAACGTGTACGTTTGCACTTCCCCGCCACAGGGAAGCTGCTAGCCGGGAATTCTCTGCCTGGTTCTACCCGCTGCCCGGAACGCTACGCAGGGCAAAAGCGGTTCTCGTCCTCCGTGCTTGCTTTTTCTCAGAAAGATCCGTGGTGTGCGATTTCGCCGGAAAACGCGTTTTCGGCCGAAAACGTGTACGTTTGCACTTCCCCGCCACAGGGAAGCTGCTAGCCGGGAATTCTCTGCCTGGTTCTACCCGCTGCCCGGAACGCTACGCAGGGCAAAAGCGGTTCTCGTCCTCCGTGCTTGCTTTATCTCAGAAAGAGCCGTGGTGTGAGTTTTCGCCGGAAAACGCGTTTTCGGCCGAAAACGTGTACGTTTGCACTTCCCCGCCACAGGGAAGCTGCTAGCCGGGAATTCTCTGCCTGGTTCTACCCGCTGCCCGGAACGCTACGCAGGGCAAAAGCGGTTCTCGTCCTCCGTGCTTGCTTTTTCTCAGAAAGAGCCGTGGTGTGCGTTTTCGCCGGAAAACGCGTTTTCGGCCGAAAACGTGTACGTTTGCACTTCCCCGCCACAGGGAAGCTGCTAGCCGGGAATTCTCTGCCTGGTTCTACCCGCTGCCCGGAACGCTACGCAGGGCAAAAGCGGTTCTCGTCCTCCGTGCTTGCTTTTTCTCAGAAAGAGCCGTGGTGTGCGTTTTCGCCGGAAAACGCGTTTTCGGCCGAAAACGTGTACGTTTGCACTTCCCCGCCACAGGGAAGCTGCTAGCCGGGAATTCTCTGCCTGGTTCTACCCGCTGCCCGGAACGCTACGCAGGGCAAAAGCGGTTCTCGTCCTCCGTGCTTGCTTTTTCTCAGAAAGAGCCGTGGTGTGCGTTTTCGCCGGAAAACGCGTTTTCGGCCGAAAACGTGTACGTTTGCACTTCCCCGCCACAGGGAAGCTGCTAGCCGGGAATTCTCTGCCTGGTTCTACCCGCTGCCCGGAACGCTACGCAGGGCAAAAGCGGTTCTCGTCCTCCGTGCTTGCTTTTTCTCAGAAAGAGCCGTGGTGTGCGATTTCGTCGGAAAACGCGTTTTCGGCCGAAAACGTGTACGTTTGCACTTCCCCGCCACAGGGAAGCTGCTAGCCGGGAATTCTCTGCCTGGTTCTACCCGCTGCCCGGAACGCTACGCAGGGCAAAAGCGGTTCTCGTCCTCCGTGCTTGCTTTTTCTCAGAAAGAGCCGTGGTGTGCGATTTCGCCTAAAAACGCGTTTTCGGCCGAAAACGTGTACGTTTGCACTTCCCCGCCACAGGGAAGCTGCTAGCCGGGAATTCTCTGCCTGGTTCTACCCGCTGCCCGGAACGCTACGCAGGGCAAAAGCGGTTCTCGTCCTCCGTGCTTGCTTTTTCTCAGAAAGAGCCGTGGTGTGCGTTTTCGCCGGAAAACGCGTTTTCGGCCGAAAACGTGTACGTTTGCACTTCCCCGCCACAGGGAAGCTGCTAGCCGGGAATTCTCTGCCTGGTTCTACCCGCTGCCCGGAACGCTACGCAGGGCAAAAGCGGTTCTCTTCCTCCGTGCTTGCTTTTTCTCAGAAAGAGCCGTGGTGTGCGTTTTCGCCGGAAAACGCGTTTTCGGCCGAAAACGTGTACGTTTGCACTTCCCCGCCACAGGGAAGCTGCTAGCCGGAAATTCTCTGCCTGGTTCTACCCGCTGCCCGGAACGCTACGCAGGGCAAAAGCGGTTCTCGTCCTCCGTGCTTGCTTTTTCTCAGAAAGAGCCGTGGTGTGCGTTTTCGCCGGAAAACGCGTTTTCGGCCGAAAACGTGTACGTTTGCACTTCCCCGCCACAGGGAAGCTGCTAGCCGGGAATTCTCTGCCTGGTTCTACCCGCTGCCCGGAACGCTACGCAGGGCAAAAGCGGTTCTCGTCCTCCGTGCTTGCTTTTTCTCAGAAAGAGCCGTGGTGTGCGTTTTCGCCGGAAAACGCGTTTTCGGCCGAAAACGTGTACGTTTGCACTTCCCCGCCACAGGGAAGCTGCTAGCCGGGAATTCTCTGCCTGGTTCTACCCGCTGCCCGGAACGCTACGCAGGGCAAAAGCGGTTCTCGTCCTCCGTGCTTGCTTTTTCTCAGAAAGAGCCGTGGTGTGCGTTTTCGCCGGAAAACGCGTTTTCGGCCGAAAACGTGTACGTTTGCACTTCCCCGCCACAGGGAAGCTGCTAGCCGAGAATTCTCTGCCTGGTTCTACCCGCTGCCCGGAACGCTACGCAGGGCAAAAGCGGTTCTCGTCCTCCGTGCTTGCTTTTTCTCAGAAAGAGCCGTGGTGTGCGATTTCGCCTAAAAACGCGTTTTCGGCCGAAAACGTGTACGTTTGCACTTCCCCGCCACAGGGAAGCTGCTAGCCGGGAATTCTCTGCCTGGTTCTACCCGCTGCCCGGAACGCTACGCAGGGCAAAAGCGGTTCTCGTCCTCCGTGCTTGCTTTTTCTCAGAAAGAGCCGTGGTGTGCGTTTTCGCCGGAAAACGCGTTTTCGGCCGAAAACGTGTACGTTTGCACTTCCCCGCCACAGGGAAGCTGCTAGCCGGGAATTCTCTGCCTGGTTCTACCCGCTGCCCGGAACGCTACGCAGGGCAAAAGCGGTTCTCGTCCTCCGTGCTTGCTTTTTCTCAGAAAGAGCCGTGGTGTGCGATTTCGTCGGAAAACGCGTTTTCGGCCGAAAACGTGTACGTTTGCACTTCCCCGCCACAGGGAAGCTGCTAGCCGGGAATTCTCTGCCTGGTTCTACCCGCTGCCCGGAACGCTACGCAGGGCAAAAGCGGTTCTCGTCCTCCGTGCTTGCTTTTCCTCAGAAAGAGCCGTGGTGTGCGTTTTCGCCGGAAAACGCGTTTTCGGCCGAAAACGTGTACGTTTGCACTTCCCCGCCACAGGGAAGCTGCTAGCCGAGAATTCTCTGCCTGGTTCTACCCGCTGCCCGGAACGCTACGCAGGGCAAAAGCGGTTCTCGTCCTCCGTGCTTGCTTTTTCTCAGAAAGAGCCGTGGTGTGCGATTTCGCCTAAAAACGCGTTTTCGGCCGAAAACGTGTACGTTTGCACTTCCCCGCCACAGGGAAGCTGCTAGCCGGGAATTCTCTGCCTGGTTCTACCCGCTGCCCGGAACGCTACGCAGGGCAAAAGCGGTTCTCGTCCTCCGTGCTTGCTTTTTCTCAGAAAGAGCCGTGGTGTGCGTTTTCGCCGGAAAACGCGTTTTCGGCCGAAAACGTGTACGTTTGCACTTCCCCGCCACAGGGAAGCTGCTAGCCGGGAATTCTCTGCCTGGTTCTACCCGCTGCCCGGAACGCTACGCAGGGCAAAAGCGGTTCTCTTCCTCCGTGCTTGCTTTTTCTCAGAAAGAGCCGTGGTGTGCGTTTTCGCCGGAAAACGCGTTTTCGGCCGAAAACGTGTACGTTTGCACTTCCCCGCCACAGGGAAGCTGCTAGCCGGGAATTCTCTGCCTGGTTCTACCCGCTGCCCGGAACGCTACGCAGGGCAAAAGCGGTTCTCGTCCTCCGTGCTTGCTTTTTCTCAGAAAGAGCCGTGGTGTGCGTTTTCGCCGGAAAACGCGTTTTCGGCCGAAAACGTGTACGTTTGCACTTCCCCGCCACAGGGAAGCTGCTAGCCGGGAATTCTCTGCCTGGTTCTACCCGCTGCCCGGAACGCTACGCAGGGCAAAAGCGGTTCTCGTCCTCCGTGCTTGCTTTTTCTCAGAAAGAGCCGTGGTGTGCGTTTTCGCCGGAAAACGCGTTTTCGGCCGAAAACGTGTACGTTTGCACTTCCCCGCCACAGGGAAGCTGCTAGCCGGGAATTCTCTGCCTGGTTCTACCCGCTGCCCGGAACGCTACGCAGGGCAAAAGCGGTTCTCGTCCTCCGTGCTTGCTTTTTCTCAGAAAGAGCCGTGGTGTGCGATTTCGTCGGAAAACGCGTTTTCGGCCGAAAACGTGTACGTTTGCACTTCCCCGCCACAGGGAAGCTGCTAGCCGGGAATTCTCTGCCTGGTTCTACCCGCTGCCCGGAACGCTACGCAGGGCAAAAGCGGTTCTCGTCCTCCGTGCTTGCTTTTTCTCAGAAAGAGCCGTGGTGTGCGTTTTCGCCGGAAAACGCGTTTTCGGCCGAAAACGTGTACGTTTGCACTTCCCCGCCACAGGGAAGCTGCTAGCCGAGAATTCTCTGCCTGGTTCTACCCGCTGCCCGGAACGCTACGCAGGGCAAAAGCGGTTCTCGTCCTCCGTGCTTGCTTTTTCTCAGAAAGAGCCGTGGTGTGCGATTTCGCCTAAAAACGCGTTTTCGGCCGAAAACGTGTACGTTTGCACTTCCCCGCCACAGGGAAGCTGCTAGCCGGGAATTCTCTGCCTGGTTCTACCCGCTGCCCGGAACGCTACGCAGGGCAAAAGCGGTTCTCGTCCTCCGTGCTTGCTTTTTCTCAGAAAGAGCCGTGGTGTGCGTTTTCGCCGGAAAACGCGTTTTCGGCCGAAAACGTGTACGTTTGCACTTCCCCGCCACAGGGAAGCTGCTAGCCGGGAATTCTCTGCCTGGTTCTACCCGCTGCCCGGAACGCTACGCAGGGCAAAAGCGGTTCTCTTCCTCCGTGCTTGCTTTTTCTCAGAAAGAGCCGTGGTGTGCGTTTTCGCCGGAAAACGCGTTTTCGGCCTAAAACGTGTACGTTTGCACTTCCCCGCCACAGGGAAGCTGCTAGCCGGAAATTCTCTGCCTGGTTCTACCCGCTGCCCGGAACGCTACGCAGGGCAAAAGCGGTTCTCGTCCTCCGTGCTTGCTTTTTCTCAGAAAGAGCCGTGCTGTGCGTTTTCGCCGGAAAACGCGTTTTCGGCCGAAAACGTGTACGTTTGCACTTCCCCGCCACAGGGAAGCTGCTAGCCGGGAATTCTCTGCCTGGTTCTACCCGCTGCCCGGAACGCTACGCAGGGCAAAAGCGGTTCTCGTCCTCCGTGCTTGCTTTTTCTCAGAAAGAGCCGTGGTGTGCGTTTTCGCCGGAAAACGCGTTTTCGGCCGAAAACGTGTACGTTTGCACTTCCCCGCCACAGGGAAGCTGCTAGCCGGGAATTCTCTGCCTGGTTCTACCCGCTGCCCGGAACGCTACGCAGGGCAAAAGCGGTTCTCGTCCTCCGTGCTTGCTTTTTCTCAGAAAGAGCCGTGGTGTGCGATTTCGTCGGAAAACGCGTTTTCGGCCGAAAACGTGTACGTTTGCACTTCCCCGCCACAGGGAAGCTGCTAGCCGGGAATTCTCTGCCTGGTTCTACCCGCTGCCCGGAACGCTACGCAGGGCAAAAGCGGTTCTCGTCCTCCGTGCTTGCTTTTTCTCAGAAAGAGCCGTGGTGTGCGTTTTCGCCGGAAAACGCGTTTTCGGCCGAAAACGTGTACGTTTGCACTTCCCCGCCACAGGGAAGCTGCTAGCCGAGAATTCTCTGCCTGGTTCTACCCGCTGCCCGGAACGCTACGCAGGGCAAAAGCGGTTCTCGTCCTCCGTGCTTGCTTTTTCTCAGAAAGAGCCGTGGTGTGCGATTTCGCCTAAAAACGCGTTTTCGGCCGAAAACGTGTACGTTTGCACTTCCCCGCCACAGGGAAGCTGCTAGCCGGGAATTCTCTGCCTGGTTCTACCCGCTGCCCGGAACGCTACGCAGGGCAAAAGCGGTTCTCGTCCTCCGTGCTTGCTTTTTCTCAGAAAGAGCCGTGGTGTGCGTTTTCGCCGGAAAACGCGTTTTCGGCCGAAAACGTGTACGTTTGCACTTCCCCGCCACAGGGAAGCTGCTAGCCGGGAATTCTCTGCCTGGTTCTACCCGCTGCCCGGAACGCTACGCAGGGCAAAAGCGGTTCTCTTCCTCCGTGCTTGCTTTTTCTCAGAAAGAGCCGTGGTGTGCGTTTTCGCCGGAAAACGCGTTTTCGGCCTAAAACGTGTACGTTTGCACTTCCCCGCCACAGGGAAGCTGCTAGCCGGAAATTCTCTGCCTGGTTCTACCCGCTGCCCGGAACGCTACGCAGGGCAAAAGCGGTTCTCGTCCTCCGTGCTTGCTTTTTCTCAGAAAGAGCCGTGCTGTGCGTTTTCGCCGGAAAACGCGTTTTCGGCCGAAAACGTGTACGTTTGCACTTCCCCGCCACAGGGAAGCTGCTAGCCGGGAATTCTCTGCCTGGTTCTACCCGCTGCCCGGAACGCTACGCAGGGCAAAAGCGGTTCTCGTCCTCCGTGCTTGCTTTTTCTCAGAAAGAGCCGTGGTGTGCGTTTTCGCCGGAAAACGCGTTTTCAGCCGAAAACGTGTACGTTTGCACTTCCCCGCCACAGGGAAGCTGCTAGCCGGGAATTCTCTGCCTGGTTCTACCCGCTGCCCGGAACGCTACGCAGGGCAAAAGCGGTTCTCGTTCTCCGTGCTTGCTTTTTCTCAGAAAGAGCCGTGGTGTGCGATTTCGCCGGAAAACGCGTTTTCGGCCGAAAACGTGTACGTTTGCACTTCCCCGCCACAGGGAAGCTGCTAGCCGGGAATTCTCTGCCTGGTTCTACCCGCTGCCCGGAACGCTACGCAGGGCAAAAGCGGTTCTCGTCCTCCGTGCTTGCTTTTTCTCAGAAAGAGCCGTGGTGTGCGATTTCGCCGGAAAACGCGTTTTCGGCCGAAAACGTGTACGTTTGCACTTCCCCGCCACAGGGAAGCTGCTAGCCGGGAATTCTCTGCCTGGTTCTACCCGCTGCCCGGAACGCTACGCAGGGCAAAAGCGGTTCTCGTCCTCCGTGCTTGCTTTTTCTCAGAAAGAGCCGTGGTCTGCGATTTTGCCGGAAAACGCGTTTTCGGCCGAAAACGTGTACGTTTGCTCTTCCCCGCCACAGGGAAGCTGCTAGCCGGGAATTCTCTGCCTGGTTCTACCCGCTGCCCGGAACGCTACGCAGGGAAAAAGCGGTTCTCGTCCTCCGTGCTTGCTTTTTCTCAGAAAGAGCCGTGGTGTGCGTTTTCGCCGGAAAACGCGTTTTCGGCCGAAAACGTGTACGTTTGCACTTCCCCGCCACAGGGAAGCTGCTAGCCGGGAATTCTCTGCCTGGTTCTACCCGCTGCCCGGAACGCTACGCAGGGCAAAAGCGGTTCTCGTCCTCCGTGCTTGCTTTTTCTCAGAAAGAGCCGTGGTGTGCGTTTTCGCCGGAAAACGCGTTTTCGGCCGAAAACGTGTACGTTTGCACTTCCCCGCCACAGGGAAGCTGCTAGCCGGGAATTCTCTGCCTGGTTCTACCCGCTGCCCGGAACGCTACGCAGGGCAAAAGCGGTTCTCGTCCTCCGTGCTTGCTTTTTCTCAGAAAGAGCCGTGGTGTGCGATTTCGCCGGAAAACGCGTTTTCGGCCGAAAACGTGTACGTTTGCACTTCCCCGCCACAGGGAAGCTGCTAGCCGGGAATTCTCTGCCTGGTTCTACCCGCTGCCCGGAACGCTACGCAGGGCAAAAGCGGTTCTCGTCCTCCGTGCTTGCTTTTTCTCAGAAAGAGCCGTGGTGTGCGATTTCGCCGGAAAACGCGTTTTCGGCCGAAAACGTGTACGTTTGCACTTCCCCGCCACAGGGAAGCTGCTAGCCGGGAATTCTCTGCCTGGTTCTACCCGCTGCCCGGAACGCTACGCAGGGCAAAAGCGGTTCTCGTCCTCCGTGCTTGCTTTTTCTCAGAAAGAGCCGTGGTGTGCGATTTCGCCGGAAAACGCGTTTTCGGCCGAAAACGTGTACGTTTGCACTTCCCCGCCACAGGGAAGCTGCTAGCCGGGAATTCTCTGACTGGTTCTACCCGCTGCCCGGAACGCTACGCAGGGCAAAATCGGTTCTCGTCCTCCGTGCTTGCTTTATCTCAGAAAGAGCCGTGGTGTGAGTTTTCGCCGGAAAACGCGTTTTCGGCCGAAAACGTGTACGTTTGCACTTCCCCGCCACAGGGAAGCTGCTAGCCGGGAATTCTCTGCCTGGTTCTACCCGCTGCCCGGAACGCTACGCAGGGCAAAAGCGGTTCTCGTCCTCCGTGCTTGCTTTTTCTCAGAAAGAGCCGTGGTGTGCGTTTTCGCCGGAAAACGCGTTTTCGGCCGAAAACGTGTACGTTTGCACTTCCCCGCCACAGGGAAGCTGCTAGCCGGGAATTCTCTGCCTGGTTCTACCCGCTGCCCGGAACGCTACGCAGGGCAAAAGCGGTTCTCGTCCTCCGTGCTTGCTTTTTCTCAGAAAGAGCCGTGGTGTGCGATTTCGCCAGAAAACGCGTTTTCGGCCGAAAACGTGTACGTTTGCACTTCCCCGCCACAGGGAAGCTGCTAGCCGGGAATTCTCTGCCTGGTTCTACCCGCTGCCCGGAACGCTACGCAGGGCAAAAGCGGTTCTCGTCCTCCGTGCTTGCTTTTTCTCAGAAAGAGCCGTGGTGTGCGTTTTCGCCGGAAAACGCGTTTTCGGCCGAAAACGTGTACGTTTGCACTTCCCCGCCACAGGGAAGCTGCTAGCCGGGAATTCTCTGCCTGGTTCTACCCGCTGCCCGGAACGCTACGCAGGGCAAAAGCGGTTCTCGTCCTCCGTGCTTGCTTTTTCTCAGAAAGAGCCGTGGTGTGCGATTTCGCCGGAAAACGCGTTTTCGGCCGAAAACGTGTACGTTTGCACTTCCCCGCCACAGGGAAGCTGCTAGCCGGGAATTCTCTGCCTGGTTCTACCCGCTGCCCGGAACGCTACGCAGGGCAAAAGCGGTTCTCGTCCTCCGTGCTTGCTTTTTCTCAGAAAGAGCCGTGGTGTGCGATTTCGCCGGAAAACGCGTTTTCGGCCGAAAACGTGTACGTTTGCACTTCCCCGCCACAGGGAAGCTGCTAGCCGGGAATTCTCTGCCTGGTTCTACCCGCTGCCCGGAACGCTACGCAGGGCAAAAGCGGTTCTCGTCCTCCGTGCTTGCTTTTTCTCAGAAAGAGCCGTGGTGTGCGTTTTCGCCGGAAAACGCGTTTTCGGCCGAAAACGTGTACGTTTGCACTTCCCCGCCACAGGGAAGCTGCTAGCCGGGAATTCTCTGCCTGGTTCTACCCGCTGCCCGGAACGCTACGCAGGGCAAAAGCGGTTCTCGTCCTCCGTGCTTGCTTTTTCTCAGAAAGAGACGTGGTGTGCGATTTGGCCAGAAAACGCGTTTTCGGCCGAAAACGTGTACGTTTGCACTTCCCCGCCACAGGGAAGCTGCTAGCCGGGAATTCTCTGCCTGGTTCTACCCGCTGCCCGGAACGCTACGCAGGGCAAAAGCGGTTCTCGTCCTCCGTGCTTGCTTTTTCTCAGAAAGAGCCGTGGTGTGCGTTTTCGCCGGAAAACGCGTTTTCGGCCGAAAACGTGTACGTTTGCACTTCCCCGCCACAGGGAAGCTGCTAGCCGGGAATTCTCTGCCTGGTTCTACCCGCTGCCCGGAACGCTACGCAGGGCAAAAGCGGTTCTCGTCCTCCGTGCTTGCTTTTTCTCAGAAAGAGCCGTGGTGTGCGTTTTCGCCGGAAAACGCGTTTTCGGCCGAAAACGTGTACGTTTGCACTTCCCCGCCACAGGGAAGCTGCTAGCCGGGAATTCTCTGCCTGGTTCTACCCGCTGCCCGGAACGCTACGCAGGGCAAAAGCGGTTCTCGTCCTCCGTGCTTGCTTTTTCTCAGAAAGAGCCGTGGTGTGCGTTTTCGCCGGAAAACGCGTTTTCGGCCGAAAACGTGTACGTTTGCACTTCCCCGCCACAGGGAAGCTGCTAGCCGGGAATTCTCTGCCTGGTTCTACCCGCTGCCCGGAACGCTAGGCAGGGCAAAAGCGGTTCTCGTCCTCCGTGCTTGCTTTTTCTCAGAAAGAGACGTGGTGTGCGTTTTCGCCGGAAAACGCGTTTTCGGCCGAAAACGTGTACGTTTGCACTTCCCCGCCACAGGGAAGCTGCTAGGCGGGAATTCTCTGCCTGGTTCTACCCGCTGCCCGGAACGCTACGCAGGGCAAAAGCGGTTCTCGTCCTCCGTGCTTGCTTTTTCTCAGAAAGAGCCGTGGTGTGCGATTTCGCCGGAAAACGCGTTTTCGGCCGAAAACGTGTACGTTTGCACTTCCCCGCCACAGGGAAGCTGCTAGCCGGGAATTCTCTGCCTGGTTCTACCCGCTGCCCGGAACGCTACGCAGGGCAAAAGCGGTTCTCGTCCTCCGTGCTTGCTTTTTCTCAGAAAGAGCCGTGGTGTGCGTTTTCGCCGGAAAACACGTTTTCGGCCGAAAACGTTTACGTTTGCACTTCCCCGCCACAGGGAAGCTGCTAGCCGGGAATTCTCTGCCTGGTTCTACCCGCTGCCCGGAACGCTACGCAGGGCAAAAGCGGTTCTCGTCCTCCGTGCTTGCTTTTTCTCAGAAAGAGCCGTGGTGTGCGATTTCGCCGGAAAACGCGTTTTCGGCCGAAAACGTGTACGTTTGCACTTCCCCGCCACAGGGAAGCTGCTAGCCGGGAATTCTCTGCCTGGTTCTACCCGCTGCCCGGAACGCTACGCAGGGCAAAAGCGGTTCTCGTCCTCCGTGCTTGCTTTTTCTCAGAAAGAGCCGTGCTGTGCGTTTTCGCCGGAAAACGCGTTTTCGGCCAAAAACGTGTACGTTTGCACTTCCCCGCCACAGGGAAGCTGCTAGCCGGGAATTCTCTGCCTGGTTCTACCCGCTGCCCGGAACGCTACGCAGGGCAAAAGCGGTTCTCGTCCTCCGTGCTTGCTTTTTCTCAGAAAGAGCCGTGCTGTGCGATTTCGCCGGAAAACGCGTTTTCGGCCGAAAACGTGTACGTTTGCACTTCCCCGCCACAGGGAAGCTGCTAGCCGGGAATTCTCTGCCTGGTTCTACCCGCTGCCCGGAACGCTACGCAGGGCAAAAGCGGTTCTCGTCCTCCGTGCTTGCTTTTTCTCAGAAAGAGCCGTGGTGTGCGATTTCGCCGGAAAACGCGTTTTCGGCCGAAAACGTGTACGTTTGCACTTCCCCGCCACAGGGAAGCTGCTAGCCGGGAATTCTCTGCCTGGTTCTACCCGCTGCCCGGAACGCTACGCAGGGCAAAAGCGGTTCTCGTCCTCCGTGCTTGCTTTTTCTCAGAAAGAGCCGTGGTGTGCGATTTCGCCGGAAAACGCGTTTTCGGCCGAAAACGTGTACGTTTGCACTTCCCCGCCACAGGGAAGCTGCTAGCCGGGAATTCTCTGCCTGGTTCTACCCGCTGCCCGGAACGCTACGCAGGGCAAAAGCGGTTCTCGTCCTCCGTGCTTGCTTTTTCTCAGAAAGAGCCGTGGTGTGCGATTTCGCCGGAAAACGCGTTTTCGGCCGAAAACGTGTACGTTTGCACTTCCCCGCCACAGGGAAGCTGCTAGCCGGGAATTCTCTGCCTGGTTCTACCCGCTGCCCGGAACGCTACGCAGGGCAAAAGCGGTTCTCGTCCTCCGTGCTTGCTTTTTCTCAGAAAGAGCCGTGGTGTGCGATTTCGCCGGAAAACGCGTTTTCGGCCGAAAACGTGTACGTTTGCACTTCCCCGCCACAGGGAAGCTGCTAGCCGGGAATTCTCTGCCTGGTTCTACCCGCTGCCCGGAACGCTACGCAGGGCAAAAGCGGTTCTCGTCCTCCGTGCTTGCTTTTTCTCAGAAAGAGCCGTGGTGTGCGATTTCGCCGGAAAACGCGTTTTCGGCCGAAAACGTGTACGTTTGCACTTCCCCGCCACAGGGAAGCTGCTAGCCGGGAATTCTCTGCCAGGTTCTACCCGCTGCCCGGAACGCTACGCAGGGCAAAAGCGGTTCTCGTCCTCCGTGCTTGCTTTTTCTCAGAAAGAGCCGTGGTGTGCGTTTTCGCCGGAAAACGCGTTTTCGGCCGAAAACGTGTACGTTTGCACTTCCCCGCCACAGGGAAGCTGCTAGCCGGGAATTCTCTGCCTGGTTCTACCCGCTGCCCGGAACGCTACGCAGGGCAAAAGCGGTTCTCGTCCTCCGTGCTTGCTTTTTCTCAGAAAGAGCCGTGGTGTGCGTTTTCGCCGGAAAACGCGTTTTCGGCCGAAAACGTGTACGTTTGCACTTCCCCGCCACAGGGAAGCTGCTAGCCGGGAATTCTCTGCCTGGTTCTACCCGCTGCCCGGAACGCTACGCAGGGCAAAAGCGGTTCTCGTCCTCCGTGCTTGCTTTTTCTCAGAAAGAGCCGTGGTGTGCGTTTTCGCCGGAAAACGCGTTTTCTGCCGAAAACGTGTACGTTTGCACTTCCCCGCCACAGGGAAGCTGCTAGGCGGGAATTCTCTGCCTGGTTCTACCCGCTGCCCGGAACGCTAGGCAGGGCAAAAGCGGTTCTCGTCCTCCGTGCTTGCTTTTTCTCAGAAAGAGCCGTGGTCTGCGATTTCGCCGGAAAACGCGTTTTCGGCCGAAAACGTGTACGTTTGCACTTCCCCGCCACAGGGAAGCTGCTAGCCGGGAATTCTCTGCCTGGTTCTACCCGCTGCCCGGAACGCTACGCAGGGCAAAAGCGGTTCTCGTCCTCCGTGCTTGCTTTTTCTCAGAAAGAGCCGTGGTGTGCGTTTTCGCCGGAAAACGCGTTTTCGGCCGAAACGTGTACGTTTGCACTTCCCCGCCACAGGGAAGCTGCTAGCCGGGAATTCTCTGCCTGGTTCTACCCGCTGCCCGGAACGCTACGCAGGGCAAAAGCGGTTCTCATCCTCCGTGCTTGCTTTTTCTCAGAAAGAGCCGTGGTGTGCGATTTCGCCGGAAAACGCGTTTTCGGCCGAAAACGTGTACGTTTGCACTTCCCCGCCACAGGGAAGCTGCTAGCCGGGAATTCTCTGCCTGGTTCTACCCGCTGCCCGGAACGCTACGCAGGGCAAAAGCGGTTCTCGTCCTCCGTGCTTGCTTTTTCTCAGAAAGAGCCGTGGTGTGCGTTTTCGCCGGAAAACGCGTTTTCGGCCGAAAACGTGTACGTTTGCACTTCCCCGCCACAGGGAAGCTGCTAGCCGGGAATTCTCTGCCTGGTTCTACCCGCTGCCCGGAACGCTACGCAGGGCAAAAGCGGTTCTCGTCCTCCGTGCTTGCTTTTTCTCAGAAAGAGCCGTGGTGTGCGATTTCGCCGGAAAACGCGTTTTCGGCCGAAAACGTGTACGTTTGCACTTCCCCGCCACAGGGAAGCTACTAGCCGGGAATTCTCTGCCTGGTTCTACCCGCTGCCCGGAACGCTACGCAGGCAAAAGCGGTTCTCGTCCTCCGTGCTTGCTTTTTCTCAGAAAGAGCCGTGGTCTGCGATTTCGCCGGAAAACGCGTTTTCGGCCGAAAACGTGTACGTTTGCACTTCCCCGCCACAGGGAAGCTGCTAGCCGGGAATTCTCTGCCTGGTTCTACCCGCTGCCCGGAACGCTACGCAGGGCAAAAGCGGTTCTCATCCTCCGTGCTTGCTTTTTCTCAGAAAGAGCCGTGGTGTGCGATTTCGCCGGAAAACGCGTTTTCGGCCGAAAACGTGTACGTTTGCACTTCCCCGCCACAGGGAAGCTGCTAGCCGGGAATTCTCTGCCTGGTTCTACCCGCTGCCCGGAACGCTACGCAGGGCAAAAGCGGTTCTCGTCCTCCGTGCTTGCTTTTTCTCAGAAAGAGCCGTGGTGTGCGATTTCGCCGGAAAACGCGTTTTCGGCCGAAAACGTGTACGTTTGCACTTCCCCGCCACAGGAAGCTGCTAGCCGGGAATTCTCTGCCTGGTTCTACCCGCTGCCCGGAACGCTAAGCAGGGCAAAAGCGGTTCTCGTCCTCCGTGCTTGCTTTTTCTCAGAAAGAGCCGTGGTGTGCGATTTCGCGGGAAAACGCGTTTTCGGCCGAAAACGTGTACGTTTGCACTTCCCCGCCACAGGGAAGCTGCTAGCCGGGAATTCTCTGCCTGGTTCTACCCGCTGCCCGGAACGCTACGCAGGGCAAAAGCGGTTCTCGTCCTCCGTGCTTGCTTTTTCTCAGAAAGAGCCGTGGTGTGCGATTTCGCCGGAAAACGCGTTTTCGGCCGAAAACGTGTACGTTTGCACTTCCCCGCCACAGGGAAGCTGCTAGCCGGGAATTCTCTGCCTGGTTCTACCCGCTGCCCGGAACGCTACGCAGGGCAAAAGCGGTTCTCGTCCTCCGTGCTTGCTTTTTCTCAGAAAGAGCCGTGCTGTGCGATTTCGCCGGAAAACGCGTTTTCGGCCGAAAACGTGTACGTTTGCACTTCCCCGCCACAGGGAAGCTGCTAGCCGGGAATTCTCTGCCTGGTTCTACCCGCTGCCCGGAACGCTACGCAGGGCAAAAGCGGTTCTCGTCCTCCGTGCTTGCTTTTTCTCAGAAAGAGCCGTGGTGTGCGTTTTCGCCGGAAAACGCGTTTTCGGCCGAAAACGTGTACGTTTGCACTTCCCCGCCACAGGGAAGCTGCTAGCCGGGAATTCTCTGCTGGTTCTACCCGCTGCCCGGAACGCTACGCAGGGCAAAAGCGGTTCTCGTCCTCCGTGCTTGCTTTTTCTCAGAAAGAGCCGTGGTGTGCGATTTCGCCGGAAAACGCGTTTTCGGCCGAAAACGTGTACGTTTGCACTTCCCCGCCACAGGGAAGCTGCTAGCCGGGAATTCTCTGCCTGGTTCTACCCGCTGCCCGGAACGCTACGCAGGGCAAAAGCGGTTCTCGTCCTCCGTGCTTGCTTTTTCTCAGAAAGAGCCGTGGTGTGCGATTTCGCCGGAAAACGCGTTTTCGGCCGAAAACGTGTACGTTTGCACTTCCCCGCCACAGGGAAGCTGCTAGCCGGGAATTCTCTGCCTGGTTCTACCCGCTGCCCGGAACGCTACGCAGGGCAAAAGCGGTTCTCGTCCTCCGTGCTTGCTTTTTCTCAGAAAGAGCCGTGGTGTGCGATTTCGCCGGAAAACGCTTTTCGGCCGAAAACGTGTACGTTTGCACTTCCCCGCCACAGGGAAGCTGCTAGCCGGGAATTCTCTGCCTGGTTCTACCCGCTGCCCGGAACGCTACGCAGGGCAAAAGCGGTTCTCGTCCTCCGTGCTTGCTTTTTCTCAGAAAGAGCCGTGGTGTGCGTTTTCGCCGGAAAACGCGTTTTCGGCCGAAAACGTGTACGTTTGCACTTCCCCGCCACAGGGAAGCTGCTAGCCGGGAATTCTCTGCCTGGTTCTACCCGCTGCCCGGAACGCTACGCAGGGCAAAAGCGGTTCTCGTCCTCCGTGCTTGCTTTTTCTCAGAAAGAGCCGTGGTCTGCGTTTTCGCCGGAAAACGCGTTTTCGGCCGAAAACGTGTACGTTTGCACTTCCCCGCCACAGGGAAGCTGCTAGCCGGGAATTCTCTGCCTGGTTCTACCCGCTGCCCGGAACGCTACGCAGGGCAAAAGCGGTTCTCGTCCTCCGTGCTTGCTTTTTCTCAGAAAGAGCCGTGGTGTGCGTTTTCGCCGGAAAACGCGTTTTCGGCCGAAAACGTGTACGTTTGCACTTCCCCGCCACAGGGAAGCTGCTAGCCGGGAATTCTCTGCCTGGTTCTACCCGCTGCCCGGAACGCTACGCAGGGCAAAAGCGGTTCTCGTCCTCCGTGCTTGCTTTTTCTCAGAAAGAGCCGTGGTGTGCGTTTTCGCCGGAAAACGCGTTTTCGGCCGAAAACGTGTACGTTTGCACTTCCCCGCCACAGGGAAGCTGCTAGCCGGGAATTCTCTGCCTGGTTCTACCCGCTGCCCGGAACGCTACGCAGGGCAAAAGCGGTTCTCGTCCTCCGTGCTTGCTTTTTCTCAGAAAGAGCCGTGGTGTGCAATTTCGCCGGAAAACGCGTTTTCGGCCGAAAACGTGTACGTTTGCACTTCCCCGCCACAGGGAAGCTGCTAGCCGGGAATTCTCTGCCTGGTTCTACCCGCTGCCCGGAACGCTACGCAGGGCAAAAGCGGTTCTCGTCCTCCGTGCTTGCTTTTTCTCAGAAAGAGCCGTGGTGTGCGATTTCGCCGGAAAACGCGTTTTCGGCCGAAAACGTGTACGTTTGCACTTCCCCGCCACAGGGAAGCTGCTAGCCGGGAATTCTCTGCCTGGTTCTACCCGCTGCCCGGAACGCTACGCAGGGCAAAAGCGGTTCTCGTCCTCCGTGCTTGCTTTTTCTCAGAAAGAGCCGTGGTGTGCGTTTTCGCCGGAAAACGCGTTTTCGGCCGAAAACGTGTACGTTTGCACTTCCCCGCCACAGGGAAGCTGCTAGCCGGGAATTCTCTGCCTGGTTCTACCCGCTGCCCGGAACGCTACGCAGGGCAAAAGCGGTTCTCGTCCTCCGTGCTTGCTTTTTCTCAGAAAGAGCCGTGGTGTGCGATTTCGCCGGAAAACGCGTTTTCGGCCGAAAACGTGTACGTTTGCACTTCCCCGCCACAGGGAAGCTGCTAGCCGGGAATTCTCTGCCTGGTTCTACCCGCTGCCCGGAACGCTACGCAGGGCAAAAGCGGTTCTCGTCCTCCGTGCTTGCTTTTTCTCAGAAAGAGCCGTGGTGTGCGTTTTCGCCGGAAAACGCGTTTTCGGCCGAAAACGTGTACGTTTGCACTTCCCCGCCACAGGGAAGCTGCTAGCCGGGAATTCTCTGCCTGGTTCTACCCGCTGCCCGGAACGCTACGCAGGGCAAAAGCGGTTCTCGTCCTCCGTGCTTGCTTTTTCTCAGAAAGAGCCGTGGTGTGCGTTTTCGCCGGAAAACGCGTTTTCGGCCGAAAACGTGTACGTTTGCACTTCCCCGCCACAGGGAAGCTGCTAGCCGTGACTCTGCCTGGTTCTACCCGCTGCCCGGAACGCTACGCAGGGCAAAAGCGGTTCTCGTCCTCCGTGCTTGCTTTTTCTCAGAAAGAGCCGTGGTGTGCGTTTCGCCGGAAAACGCGTTTTCGGCCGAAAACGTGTACGTTTGCACTTCCCCGCCACAGGGAAGCTGCTAGCCGGGAATTCTCTGCCTGGTTCTACCCGCTGCCCGGAACGCTACGCAGGGCAAAAGCGGTTCTCGTCCTCCGTGCTTGCTTTTTCTCAGAAAGAGCCGTGGTGTGCGATTTCCGCCGGAAAACGCGTTTTCGGCCGAAAAACGTGGTACGTTTGCACTTCCCCGCCACAGGGAAGCTGCTAGGCCGGGAATTCTCTGCCTGGTTCTACCCGCTGCCCGGAACGCTACGCAGGGCAAAAGCGGTTCTCGTCCTCCGTGCTTGCTTTTTCTCAGAAAGAGCCGTGGTGTGCGTTTTCGCCGGAAAACGCGTTTTCGGCCGAAAACGTGTACGTTTGCACTTCCCCGCCACAGGGAAGCTGCTAGCCGGGAATTCTCTGCCTGGTTCTACCCGCTGCCCGGAACGCTACGCAGGGCAAAAGCGGTTCTCGTCCTCCGTGCTTGCTTTTTCTCAGAAAGAGCCGTGGTGTGCGTTTTCGCCGGAAAACGCGTTTTCGGCCGAAAACGTGTACGTTTGCACTTCCCCGCCACAGGGAAGCTGCTAGCCGGGAATTCTCTGCCTGGTTCTACCCGCTGCCCGGAACGCTACGCAGGGCAAAAGCGGTTCTCGTCCTCCGTGCTTGCTTTTTCTCAGAAAGAGCCGTGGTGTGCGTTTTCGCCGGAAAACGCGTTTTCGGCCGAAAACGTGTACGTTTGCACTTCCCCGCCACAGGGAAGCTGCTAGCCGGGAATTCTCTGCCTGGTTCTACCCGCTGCCCGGAACGCTACGCAGGGCAAAAGCGGTTCTCGTCCTCCGTGCTTGCTTTTTCTCAGAAAGAGCCGTGGTGTGCGTTTTCGCCGGAAAACGCGTTTTCGGCCGAAAACGTGTACGTTTGCACTTCCCCGCCACAGGGAAGCTGCTAGCCGGGAATTCTCTGCCTGGTTCTACCCGCTGCCCGGAACGCTACGCAGGGCAAAAGCGGTTCTCGTCCTCCGTGCTTGCTTTTTCTCAGAAAGAGCCGTGGTGTGCGTTTTCGCCGGAAAACGCGTTTTCGGCCGAAAACGTGTACGTTTGCACTTCCCCGCCACAGGGAAGCTGCTAGCCGGGAATTCTCTGCCTGGTTCTACCCGCTGCCCGGAACGCTACGCAGGGCAAAAGCGGTTCTCGTCCTCCGTGCTTGCTTTTTCTCAGAAAGAGCCGTGGTGTGCGTTTTCGCCGGAAAACGCGTTTTCGGCCGAAAACGTGTACGTTTGCACTTCCCCGCCACAGGGAAGCTGCTAGCCGGGAATTCTCTGCCTGGTTCTACCCGCTGCCCGGAACGCTACGCAGGGCAAAAGCGGTTCTCGTCCTCCGTGCTTGCTTTTTCTCAGAAAGAGCCGTGGTGTGCGTTTTCGCCGGAAAACGCGTTTTCGGCCGAAAACGTGTACGTTTGCACTTCCCCGCCACAGGGAAGCTGCTAGCCGGGAATTCTCTGCCTGGTTCTACCCGCTGCCCGGAACGCTACGCAGGGCAAAAGCGGTTCTCGTCCTCCGTGCTTGCTTTTTCTCAGAAAGAGCCGTGGTGTGCGTTTTCGCCGGAAAACGCGTTTTCGGCCGAAAACGTGTACGTTTGCACTTCCCCGCCACAGGGAAGCTGCTAGCCGGGAGTTCTCTGCCTGGTTCTACCCGCTGCCCGGAACGCTACGCAGGGCAAAAGCGGTTCTCGTCCTCCGTGCTTGCTTTTTCTCAGAAAGAGCCGTGGTGTGCGTTTTCGCCGGAAAACGCGTTTTCGGCCGAAAACGTGTACGTTTGCACTTCCCCGCCACAGGGAAGCTGCTAGCCGGGAATTCTCTGCCTGGTTCTACCCGCTGCCCGGAACGCTACGCAGGGCAAAAGCGGTTCTCGTCCTCCGTGCTTGCTTTTTCTCAGAAAGAGCCGTGGTGTGCGTTTTCGCCGGAAAACGCGTTTTCGGCCGAAAACGTGTACGTTTGCACTTCCCCGCCACAGGGAAGCTGCTAGCCGGGAATTCTCTGCCTGGTTCTACCCGCTGCCCGGAACGCTACGCAGGGCAAAAGCGGTTCTCGTTCTCCGTGCTTGCTTTTTCTCAGAAAGAGCCGTGGTGTGCGATTTCGCCGGAAAACGCGTTTTCGGCCGAAAACGTGTACGTTTGCACTTCCCCGCCACAGGGAAGCTGCTAGCCGGGAATTCTCTGCCTGGTTCTACCCGCTGCCCGGAACGCTACGCAGGGCAAAAGCGGTTCTCGTCCTCCGTGCTTGCTTTTTCTCAGAAAGAGCCGTGGTGTGCGTTTTCGCCGGAAAACGCGTTTTCGGCCGAAAACGTGTACGTTTGCACTTCCCCGCCACAGGGAAGCTGCTAGCCGGGAATTCTCTGCCTGGTTCTACCCGCTGCCCGGAACGCTACGCAGGGCAAAAGCGGTTCTCGTTCTCCGTGCTTGCTTTTTCTCAGAAAGAGCCGTGGTGTGCGTTTTCGCCGGAAAACGCGTTTTCGGCCGAAAGCGTGTACGTTTGCAATTCCCCGCCACAGGGAAGCTGCTAGCCGGGAATTCTCTGCCTGGTTCTACCCGCTGCCCGGAACGCTACGCAGGGCAAAAGCGGTTCTCGTCCTCCGTGCTTGCTTTTTCTCAGAAAGAGCGTGGTGTGCGATTTCACCGGAAAACGCGTTTTCGGCCGAAAACGTGTACGTTTGCACTTCCCCGCCACAGGGAAGCTGCTAGCCGGGAATTCTCTGCCTGGTTCTGCCCGCTGCCCGGAACGCTACGCAGGGCAAAAGCGGTTCTCGTCCTCCGTGCTTGCTTTTTCTCAGAAAGAGCCGTGGTGTGCGTTTTCGCCGGAAAACGCGTTTTCGGCCGAAAACGTGTACGTTTGCACTTCCCCGCCACAGGGAAGCTGCTAGCCGGGAATTCTCTGCCTCGTTCTACCCGCTGCCCGGAACGCTACGCAGGGCAAAAGCGGTTCTCGTCCTCCGTGCTTGCTTTTTCTCAGAAAGAGCCGTGGTGTGCGTTTTCGCCGGAAAACGCGTTTTCGGCCGAAAACGTGTACGTTTGCACTTCCCCGCCACAGGGAAGCTGCTAGCCGGGAATTCTCT
This sequence comes from Athene noctua, assembly GCF_965140245.1. Classification (NCBI taxonomy): domain Eukaryota; kingdom Metazoa; phylum Chordata; class Aves; order Strigiformes; family Strigidae; genus Athene; species Athene noctua. The sequence goes on from NW_027437735.1 coordinate 83,247, forward strand.
GCCTGGTTCTACCCGCTGCCCGGAACGCTACGCAGGGCAAAAGCGGTTCTCGTCCTCCGTGCTTGCTTTTTCTCAGAAAGAGCCGTGGTGTGCGTTTTCACCGGAAAACGCGTTTTCGGCCGAAAACGTGTACGTTTGCACTTCCCCGCCTCAGGGAAGCTGCTAGCCGGGAATTCTCTGCCTGGTTCTACCCGCTGCCCGGAACGCTACGCAGGGCAAAAGCGGTTCTCGTCCTCCGTGCTTGCTTTTTCTCAGAAAGAGCCGTGGTGTGCGTTTTCACCGGAAAACGCGTTTTCGGCCGAAAACGTGTACGTTTGCACTTCCCCGCCACAGGGAAGCTGCTAGCCGGGAATTCTCTGCCTGGTTCTACCCGCTGCCCGGAACGCTACGCAGGGCAAAAGCGGTTCTCGTCCTCCGTGCTTGCTTTTTCTCAGAAAGAGCCGTGGTGTGCGATTTCGCCGGAAAACGCGTTTTCGGCCGAAAACGTGTACGTTTGCACTTCCCCGCCACAGGGAAGCTGCTAGCCGGGAATTCTCTGCCTGGTTCTACCCGCTGCCCGGAACGCTACGCAGGGCAAAAGCGGTTCTCGTCCTCCGTGCTTGCTTTTTCTCAGAAAGAGCCGTGGTGTGCGTTTTCGCCGGAAAACGCGTTTTCGGCCGAAAACGTGTACGTTTGCACTTCCCCGCCACAGGGAAGCTGCTAGCCGGGAATTCTCTGCCTGGTTCTACCCGCTGCCCGGAACGCTACGCAGGGCAAAAGCGGTTCTCGTCCTCCGTGCTTGCTTTTTCTCAGAAAGAGCCGTGGTCTGCGTTTTCGCCGGAAAACGCGTTTTCGGCCGAAAACGTGTACGTTTGCACTTCCCCGCCACAGGGAAGCTGCTAGCCGGGAATTCTCTGCCTGATTCTACCCGCTGCCCGGAACGCTACGCAGGGCAAAAGCGGTTCTCGTCCTCCGTGCTTGCTTTTTCTCAGAAAGAGCCGTGGTGTGCGTTTTCGCTGGAAAACGCGTTTTCGGCCGAAAACGTGTACGTTTGCACTTCCCCGCCACAGGGAAGCTGCTAGCCGGGAATTCTCTGCCTGGTTCTACCCGCTGCCCGGAACGCTACGCAGGGCAAAAGCGGTTCTCCTTCTCCGTGCTTGCTTTTTCTCAGAAAGAGCCGTGGTGTGCGATTTCGCCGGAAAACGCGTTTTCGGCCGAAAGCGTGTACGTTTGCACTTCCCCGCCACAGGGAAGCTGCTAGCCGGGAATTCTCTGCCTGGTTCTACCCGCTGCCCGGAACGCTACGCAGGGCAAAAGCGGTTCTCGTCCTCCGTGCTTGCTTTTTCTCAGAAAGAGCCGTGGTGTGCGATTTCGCCGGAAAACGCGTTTTCGGCCGAAAACGTGTACGTTTGCACTTCCCCGCCACAGGGAAGCTGCTAGCCGGGAATTCTCTGCCTGGTTCTACCCGCTGCCCGGAACGCTACGCAGGGCAAAAGCGGTTCTCGTCCTCCGTGCTTGCTTTTTCTCAGAAAGAGCCGTGGTGTGCGATTTCGCCGGAAAACGCGTTTTCGGCCGAAAACGTGTACGTTTGCACTTCCCCGCCACAGGGAAGCTGCTAGCCGGGAATTCTCTGCCTGGTTCTGCCCGCTGCCCGGAACGCTACGCAGGGCAAAAGCGGTTCTCGTCCTCCGTGCTTGCTTTTTCTCAGAAAGAGCCGTGGTGTGCGTTTTCGCCGGAAAACGCGTTTTCGGCCGAAAACGTGTACGTTTGCACTTCCCCGCCACAGGGAAGCTGCTAGCCGGGAATTCTCTGCCTCGTTCTACCCGCTGCCCGGAACGCTACGCAGGGCAAAAGCGGTTCTCGTCCTCCGTGCTTGCTTTTTCTCAGAAAGAGCCGTGGTGTGCGTTTTCGCCGGAAAACGCGTTTTCGGCCGAAAACGTGTACGTTTGCACTTCCCCGCCACAGGGAAGCTGCTAGCCGGGAATTCTCTGCCTGGTTCTACCCGCTGCCCGGAACGCTACGCAGGGCAAAAGCGGTTCTCGTCCTCCGTGCTTGCTTTTTCTCAGAAAGAGCCGTGGTGTGCGTTTTCGCCGGAAAACGCGTTTTCGGCCGAAAACGTGTACGTTTGCACTTCCCCGCCACAGGGAAGCTGCTAGCCGGGAATTCTCTGCCTGGTTCTACCCGCTGCCCGGAACGCTACGCAGGGCAAAAGCGGTTCTCGTCCTCCGTGCTTGCTTTTTCTCAGAAAGAGCCGTGGTGTGCGATTTCGCCGGAAAACGCGTTTTCGGCCGAAAACGTGTACGTTTGCACTTCCCCGCCACAGGGAAGCTGCTAGCCGGGAATGCTCTGCCTGGTTCTACCCGCTGCCCGGAACGCTACGCAGGGCAAAAGCGGTTCTCGTCCTCCGTGCTTGCTTTTTCTCAGAAAGAGCCGTGGTGTGCGTTTTCGCCGGAAAACGCGTTTTCGGCCGAAAACGTGTACGTTTGCACTTCCCCGCCACAGGGAAGCTGCTAGCCGGGAATTCTCTGCCTGGTTCTACCCGCTGCCCGGAACGCTACGCAGGGCAAAAGCGGTTCTCGTCCTCCGTGCTTGCTTTTTCTCAGAAAGAGCCGTGGTGTGCGATTTCGCCGGAAAACGCGTTTTCGGCCGAAAACGTGTACGTTTGCACTTCCCCGCCACAGGGAAGCTGCTAGCCGGGAATTCTCTGCCTGGTTCTACCCGCTGCCCGGAACGCTACGCAGGGCAAAAGCGGTTCTCGTCCTCCGTGCTTGCTTTTTCTCAGAAAGAGCCGTGGTGTGCCTTTTCGCCGGAAAACGCGTTTTCGGCCGAAAACGTGTACGTTTGCACTTCCCCGCCACAGGGAAGCTGCTATCCGGGAATTCTCTGCCTGGTTCTACCCGCTGCCCGGAACGCTACGCAGGGCAAAAGCGGTTCTCGTTCTCCGTGCTTGCTTTTTCTCAGAAAGAGCCGTGGTGTGCGTTTTCACCGGAAAACGCGTTTTCGGCCGAAAGCGTGTACGTTTGCACTTCCCCGCCACAGGGAAGCTGCTAGCCGGGAATTCTCTGCCTGGTTCTACCCGCTGCCCGGAACGCTACGCAGGGCAAAAGCGGTTCTCGTTCTCCGTGCTTGCTTTTTCTCAGAAAGAGCCGTGGTGTGCGATTTCGCCGGAAAACGCGTTTTCGGCCGAAAGCGTGTACGTTTGCACTTCCCCGCCACAGGGAAGCTGCTAGCCGGGAATTCTCTGCCTGGTTCTACCCGCTGCCCGGAACGCTACGCAGGGCAAAAGCGGTTCTCGTCCTCCGTGCTTGCTTTTTCTCAGAAAGAGCCGTGGTGTGCGTTTTCGCCGGAAAACGCGTTTTCGGCCGAAAACGTGTACGTTTGCAATTCCCCGCCACAGGGAAGCTGCTAGCCGGGAATTCTCTGCCTGGTTCTACCCGCTGCCCGGAACGCTACGCAGGGCAAAAGCGGTTCTCGTCCTCCGTGCTTGCTTTTTCTCAGAAAGAGCCGTGGTGTGCGTTTTCGCCGGAAAACGCGTTTTCGGCCGAAAACGTGTACGTTTGCACTTCCCCGCCACAGGGAAGCTGCTAGCCGGGAATTCTCTGCCTGGTTCTACCCGCTGCCCGGAACGCTACGCAGGGCAAAAGCGGTTCTCGTCCTCCGTGCTTGCTTTTTCTCAGAAAGAGCCGTGGTCTGCGTTTTCGCCGGAAAACGCGTTTTCGGCCGAAAACGTGTACGTTTGCACTTCCCCGCCACAGGGAAGCTGCTAGCCGGGAATTCTCTGCCTGGTTCTACCCGCTGCCCGGAACGCTACGCAGGGCAAAAGCGGTTCTCGTCCTCCGTGCTTGCTTTTTCTCAGAAAGAGCCGTGGTGTGCGTTTTCGCCGGAAAACGCGTTTTCGGCCGAAAACGTGTACGTTTGCACTTCCCCGCCACAGGGAAGCTGCTAGCCGGGAATTCTCTGCCTGGTTCTACCCGCTGCCCGGAACGCTACGCAGGGCAAAAGCGGTTCTCGTCCTCCGTGCTTGCTTTTTCTCAGAAAGAGCCGTTGTGTGCGATTTCGCCGGAAAACGCGTTTTCGGCCGAAAACGTGTACGTTTGCACTTCCCCGCCACAGGGAAGCTGCTAGCCGGGAATTCTCTGCCTGGTTCTACCCGCTGCCCGGATCGCTACGCAGGGCAAAAGCGGTTCTCGTCCTCCGTGCTTGCTTTTTCTCAGAAAGAGCCGTGGTGTGCGTTTTCGCCGGAAAACGCGTTTTCGGCCGAAAACGTGTACGTTTGCACTTCCCCGCCACAGGGAAGCTGCTAGCCGGGAATTCTCTGCCTGGTTCTACCCGCTGCCCGGAACGCTACGCAGGGCAAAAGCGGTTCTCGTCCTCCGTGCTTGCTTTTTCTCAGAAAGAGCCGTGGTGTGCGTTTTCGCCGGAAAACGCGTTTTCGGCCGAAAACGTGTACGTTTGCACTTCCCCGCCACAGGGAAGCTGCTAGCCGGGAATTCTCTGCCTGGTTCTACCCGCTGCCCGGAACGCTACGCAGGGCAAAAGCGGTTCTCGTCCTCCGTGCTTGCTTTTTCTCAGAAAGAGCCGTGGTGTGCGTTTTCGCCGGAAAACGCGTTTTCGGCCGAAAACGTGTACGTTTGCACTTCCCCGCCACTGGGAAGCTGCTAGCCGGGAATTCGCTGCCTGGTTCTACCCGCTGCCCGGAACGCTACGCAGGGCAAAAGCGGTTCTCGTCCTCCGTGCTTGCTTTTTCTCAGAAAGAGCCGTGGTGTGCGTTTTCGCCGGAAAACGCGTTTTCGGCCGAAAACGTGTACGTTTGCACTTCCCCGCCACAGGGAAGCTGCTAGCCGGGAATTCTCTGCCTGGTTCTACCCGCTGCCCGGAACGCTACGCAGGGCAAAAGCGGTTCTCGTCCTCCGTGCTTGCTTTTTCTCAGAAAGAGCCGTGGTGTGCGATTTCGCCGGAAAACGCGTTTTCGGCCGAAACCGTGTACGTTTGCACTTCCCCGCCACAGGGAAGCTGCTAGCCGGGAATTCTCTGCCTGGTTCTACCCGCTGCCCGGAACGCTACGCAGGGCAAAAGCGGTTCTCGTCCTCCGTGCTTGCTTTTTCTCAGAAAGAGCCGTGGTGTGCGTTTTCGCCGGAAAACGCGTTTTCGGCCGAAAACGTGTACGTTTGCAATTCCCCGCCACAGGGAAGCTGCTAGCCGGGAATTCTCTGCCTGGTTCTACCCGCTGCCCGGAACGCTACGCAGGGCAAAAGCGGTTCTCGTCCTCCGTGCTTGCTTTTTCTCAGAAAGAGCCGTGGTGTGCGTTTTCGCCGGAAAACGCGTTTTCGGCCGAAAACGTGTACGTTTGCACTTCCCCGCCACAGGGAAGCTGCTAGCCGGGAATTCTCTGCCTGGTTCTACCCGCTGCCCGGAACGCTACGCAGGGCAAAAGCGGTTCTCGTCCTCCGTGCTTGCTTTTTCTCAGAAAGAGCCGTGGTGTGCGATTTCGCCGGAAAACGCGTTTTCGGCCGAAAACGTGTACGTTTGCACTTCCCCGCCACAGGGAAGCTGCTAGCCGGGAATTCTCTGCCTGGTTCTACCCGCTGCCCGGAACGCTACGCAGGGCAAAAGCGGTTCTCGTCCTCCGTGCTTGCTTTTTCTCAGAAAGAGCCGTGGTGTGCGTTTTCGCCGGAAAACGCGTTTTCGGCCGAAAACGTGTACGTTTGCACTTCCCCGCCACAGGGAAGCTGCTAGCCGGGAATTCTCTGCCTGGTTCTACCCGCTGCCCGGAACGCTACGCAGGGCAAAAGCGGTTCTCGTCCTCCGTGCTTGCTTTTTCTCAGAAAGAGCCGTGGTGTGCGATTTCGCCGGAAAACGCGTTTTCGGCCGAAAACGTGTACGTTTGCACTTCCCCGCCACAGGGAAGCTGGTAGCCGGGAATTCTCTGCCTGGTTCTACCCGCTGCCCGGAACGCTACGCAGGGCAAAAGCGGTTCTCGTCCTCCGTGCTTGCTTTTTCTCAGAAAGAGCCGTGGTGTGCGTTTTCGCCGGAAAACGCGTTTTCGGCCGAAAACGTGTACGTTTGCACTTCCCCGCCACAGGGAAGCTGCTAGCCGGGAATTCTCTGCCTGGTTCTACCCGCTGCCCGGAACGCTACGCAGGGCAAAAGCGGTTCTCGTCCTCCGTGCTTGCTTTTTCTCAGAAAGAGCCGTGGTGTGCGTTTTCGCCGGAAAACGCGTTTTCGGCCGAAAACGTGTACGTTTGCACTTCCCCGCCACAGGGAAGCTGCTAGCCGGGAATTCTCTGCCTGGTTCTACCCGCTGCCCGGAACGCTACGCAGGGCAAAAGCGGTTCTCGTCCTCCGTGCTTGCTTTTTCTCAGAAAGAGCCGTGGTGTGCGTTTTCGCCGGAAAACGCGTTTTCGGCCGAAAACGTGTACGTTTGCACTTCCCCGCCACAGGGAAGCTGCTAGCCGGGAATTCTCTGCCTGGTTCTACCCGCTGCCCGGAACGCTACGCAGGGCAAAAGCGGTTCTCGTCCTCCGTGCTTGCTTTTTCTCAGAAAGAGCCGTGGTGTGCGTTTTCGCCGGAAAACGCGTTTTCGGCCGAAAACGTGTACGTTTGCACTTCCCCGCCACAGGGAAGCTGGTAGCCGGGAATTCTCTGCCTGGTTCTACCCGCTGCCCGGAACGCTACGCAGGGCAAAAGCGGTTCTCGTCCTCCGTGCTTGCTTTTTCTCAGAAAGAGCCGTGGTGTGCGATTTCACCGGAAAACGCGTTTTCTGCCGAAAACGTGTACGTTTGCACTTCCCCGCCACAAGGAAGCTGCTAGCCGGGAATTCTCTGCCTGGTTCTACCCGCTGCCCGGAACGCTACGCAGGGCAAAAGCGGTTCTCGTCCTCCGTGCTTGCTTTTTCTCAGAAAGAGCCGTGGTGTGCGTTTTCGCCGGAAAACGCGTTTTCGGCCGAAAACGTGTACGTTTGCACTTCCCCGCCACAGGGAAGCTGCTAGCCGGGAATTCTCTGCCTGGTTCTACCCGCTGCCCGGAACGCTACGCAGGGCAAAAGCGGTTCTCGTCCTCCGTGCTTGCTTTTTCTCAGAAAGAGCCGTGGTGTGCGTTTTCGCCGGAAAACGCGTTTTCGGCCGAAAACGTGTACGTTTGCACTTCCCCGCCACAGGGAAGCTGTTAGCCGGGAATTCTCTGCCTGGTTCTACCCGCTGCCCGGAACGCTACGCAGGGCAAAAGCGGTTCTCGTCCTCCGTGCTTGCTTTTTCTCAGAAAGAGCCGTGGTGTGCGTTTTCGCCGGAAAACGCGTTTTCGGCCGAAAACGTGTACGTTTGCACTTCCCCGCCACAGGGAAGCTGCTAGCCGGGAATTCTCTGCCTGGTTCTACCCGCTGCCCGGAACGCTACGCAGGGCAAAAGCGGTTCTCGTCCTCCGTGCTTGCTTTTTCTCAGAAAGAGCCGTGGTGTGCGTTTTCGCCGGAAAACGCGTTTTCGGCCGAAAACGTGTACGTTTGCACTTCCCCGCCACAGGGAAGCTGCTAGCCGGGAATTCTCTGCCTGGTTCTACCCGCTGCCCGGAACGCTACGCAGGGCAAAAGCGGTTCTCGTCCTCCGTGCTTGCTTTTTCTCAGAAAGAGCCGTGGTGTGCGATTTCGCCGGAAAACGCGTTTTCGGCCGAAAACGTGTACGTTTGCACTTCCCCGCCACAGGGAAGCTGCTAGCCGGGAATTCTCTGCCTGGTTCTACCCGCTGCCCGGAACGCTACGCAGGGCAAAAGCGGTTCTCGTCCTCCGTGCTTGCTTTTTCTCAGAAAGAGCCGTGGTGTGCGTTTTCGCCGGAAAACGCGTTTTCGGCCGAAAACGTGTACGTTTGCACTTCCCCGCCACAGGGAAGCTGGTAGCCGGGAATTCTCTGCCTGGTTCTACCCGCTGCCCGGAACGCTACGCAGGGCAAAAGCGGTTCTCGTCCTCCGTGCTTGCTTTTTCTCAGAAAGAGCCGTGGTGTGCGATTTCGCCGGAAAACGCGTTTTCGGCCGAAAACGTGTACGTTTGCACTTCCCCGCCACAGGGAAGCTGCTAGCCGGGAATTCTCTGCCTGGTTCTACCCGCTGCCCGGAACGCTACGCAGGGCAAAAGCGGTTCTCGTCCTCCGTGCTTGCTTTTTCTCAGAAAGAGCCGTGGTGTGCGTTTTCGCCGGAAAACGCGTTTTCGGCCGAAAACGTGTACGTTTGCACTTCCCCGCCACAGCGAAGCTGGTAGCCGGGAATTCTCTGCCTGGTTCTACCCGCTGCCCGGAACGCTACGCAGGGCAAAAGCGGTTCTCGTCCTCCGTGCTTGCTTTTTCTCAGAAAGAGCCGTGGTGTGCGTTTTCGCCGGAAAACGCGTTTTCGGCCGAAAACGTGTACGTTTGCACTTCCCCGCCACAGGGAAGCTGGTAGCCGGGAATTCTCTGCCTGGTTCTACCCGCTGCCCGGAACGCTACGCAGGGCAAAAGCGGTTCTCGTCCTCCGTGCTTGCTTTTTCTCAGAAAGAGCCGTGGTGTGCGATTTCACCGGAAAACGCGTTTTCTGCCGAAAACGTGTACGTTTGCACTTCCCCGCCACAAGGAAGCTGCTAGCCGGGAATTCTCTGCCTGGTTCTACCCGCTGCCCGGAACGCTACGCAGGGCAAAAGCGGTTCTCGTCCTCCGTGCTTGCTTTTTCTCAGAAAGAGCCGTGGTGTGCGTTTTCGCCGGAAAACGCGTTTTCGGCCGAAAACGTGTACGTTTGCACTTCCCCGCCACAGGGAAGCTGCTAGCCGGGAATTCTCTGCCTGGTTCTACCCGCTGCCCGGAACGCTACGCAGGGCAAAAGCGGTTCTCGTCCTCCGTGCTTGCTTTTTCTCAGAAAGAGCAGTGGTGTGCGTTTTCGCCGGAAAACGCGTTTTCGGCCGAAAACGTGTACGTTTGCACTTCCCCGCCACAGGGAAGCTGTTAGCCGGGAATTCTCTGCCTGGTTCTACCCGCTGCCCGGAACGCTACGCAGGGCAAAAGCGGTTCTCGTCCTCCGTGCTTGCTTTTTCTCAGAAAGAGCCGTGGTGTGCGTTTTCGCCGGAAAACGCGTTTTCGGCCGAAAACGTGTACGTTTGCACTTCCCCGCCACAGGGAAGCTGCTAGCCGGGAATTCTCTGCCTGGTTCTACCCGCTGCCCGGAACGCTACGCAGGGCAAAAGCGGTTCTCGTCCTCCGTGCTTGCTTTTTCTCAGAAAGAGCCGTGGTGTGCGTTTTCGCCGGAAAACGCGTTTTCGGCCGAAAACGTGTACGTTTGCACTTCCCCGCCACAGGGAAGCTGCTAGCCGGGAATTCTCTGCCTGGTTCTACCCGCTGCCCGGAACGCTACGCAGGGCAAAAGCGGTTCTCGTCCTCCGTGCTTGCTTTTTCTCAGAAAGAGCCGTGGTGTGCGATTTCGCCGGAAAACGCGTTTTCGGCCGAAAACGTGTACGTTTGCACTTCCCCGCCACAGGGAAGCTGCTAGCCGGGAATTCTCTGCCTGGTTCTGCCCGCTGCCCGGAACGCTACGCAGGGCAAAAGCGGTTCTCGTCCTCCGTGCTTGCTTTTTCTCAGAAAGAGCCGTGGTGTGCGTTTTCGCTGGAAAACGCGTTTTCGGCCGAAAATGTGTACGTTTGCACTTCCCCGCCACAGGGAAGCTGCTAGCCGGGAATTCTCTGCCTGGTTCTACCCGCTGCCCGGAACGCTACGCAGGGCAAAAGCGGTTCTCGTCCTCCGTGCTTGCTTTTTCTCAGAAAGAGCCGTGGTGTGCGTTTTCGCCGGAAAACGCGTTTTCGGCCGAAAACGTGTACGTTTGCACTTCCCCGCCAAAGGGAAGCTGCTAGCCGGGAATTCTCTGCCTCGTTCTACCCGCTGCCCGGAACGCTACGCAGGGCAAAAGCGGTTCTCGTCCTCCGTGCTTGCTTTTTCTCAGAAAGAGCCGTGGTGTGCGTTTTCGCCGGAAAACGCGTTTTCGGCCGAAAACGTGTACGTTTGCACTTCCCCGCCACAGGGAAGCTGCTAGCCGGGAATTCTCTGCCTGGTTCTACCCGCTGCCCGGAACGCTACGCAGGGCAAAAGCGGTTCTCGTCCTCCGTGCTTGCTTTTTCTCAGAAAGAGCCGTGGTGTGCGTTTTCGCCGGAAAACGCGTTTTCGGCCGAAAACGTGTACGTTTGCACTTCCCCGCCACAGGGAAGCTGCTAGCCGGGAATTCTCTGCCTGGTTCTACCCGCTGCCCGGAACGCTACGCAGGGCAAAAGCGGTTCTCGTCCTCCGTGCTTGCTTTTTCTCAGAAAGAGCGTGGTGTGCGATTTCGCCGGAAAACGCGTTTTCGGCCGAAAACGTGTACGTTTGCACTTCCCCGCCACAGGGAAGCTGCTAGCCGGGAATTCTCTGCCTGGTTCTACCCGCTGCCCGGAACGCTACGCAGGGCAAAAGCGGTTCTCGTCCTCCGTGCTTGCTTTTTCTCAGAAAGAGCCTTGGTGTGCGATTTCGCCGGAAAACGCGTTTTCGGCCGAAAACGTGTACGTTTGCACTTCCCCGCCACAGGGAAGCTGCTAGCCGGGAATTCTCTGCCTGGTTCTGCCCACGGCCCGGAACGCTACGCAGCGCAAAAGCGGTTCTCGTCCTCCGTGCTTGCTTTTTCTCAGAAAGAGCCGTGGTGTGCGTTTTCGCCGGAAAACGCGTTTTCGGCCGAAAACGTGTACGTTTGCACTTCCCCGCCACAGCGAAGCTGCTAGCCGGGAATTCTCTGCCTGGTTCTACCCGCTGCCCGGAACGCTACGCAGGGCAAAAGCGGTTCTCGTCCTCCGTGCTTGCTTTTTCTCAGAAAGAGCCGTGGTGTGCGTTTTCGCCGGAAAACGCGTTTTCGGCCGAAAACGTGTACGTTTGCACTTCCCCGCCACAGGGAAGCTGCTAGCCGGGAATTCTCTGCCTGGTTCTACCCGCTGCCCGGAACGCTACGCAGGGCAAAAGCGGTTCTCGTCCTCCGTGCTTGCTTTTTCTCAGAAAGAGCCGTGGTGTGCGTTTTCGCCGGAAAACGCGTTTTCGGCCGAAAACGTGTACGTTTGCACTTCCCCGCCACAGGGAAGCTGCTAGCCGGGAATTCTCTGCCTGGTTCTACCCGCTGCCCGGAACGCTACGCAGGGCAAAAGCGGTTCTCGTCCTCCGTGCTTGCTTTTTCTCAGAAAGAGCCGTGGTGTGCGTTTTCGCCGGAAAACGCGTTTTCGGCCGAAAACGTGTACGTTTGCACTTCCCCGCCACAGGGAAGCTGCTAGCCGGGAATTCTCTGCCTGGTTCTGCCCGCTGCCCGGAACGCTACGCAGGGCAAAAGCGGTTCTCGTCCTCCGTGCTTGCTTTTTCTCAGAAAGAGCCGTGGTGTGCGTTTTCGCCGGAAAACGCGTTTTCGGCCGAAAATGTGTACGTTTGCACTTCCCCGCCACAGGGAAGCTGCTAGCCGGGAATTCTCTGCCTGGTTCTACCCGCTGCCCGGAACGCTACGCAGGGCAAAAGCGGTTCTCGTCCTCCGTGCTTGCTTTTTCTCAGAAAGAGCCGTGGTGTGCGTTTTCGCCGGAAAACGCGTTTTCGGCCGAAAACGTGTACGTTTGCACTTCCCCGCCAAAGGGAAGCTGCTAGCCGGGAATTCTCTGCCTCGTTCTACCCGCTGCCCGGAACGCTACGCAGGGCAAAAGCGGTTCTCGTCCTCCGTGCTTGCTTTTTCTCAGAAAGAGCCGTGGTGTGCGTTTTCGCCGGAAAACGCGTTTTCGGCCGAAAACGTGTACGTTTGCACTTCCCCGCCACAGGGAAGCTGCTAGCCGGGAATTCTCTGCCTGGTTCTACCCGCTGCCCGGAACGCTACGCAGGGCAAAAGCGGTTCTCGTCCTCCGTGCTTGCTTTTTCTCAGAAAGAGCCGTGGTGTGCGTTTTCGCCGGAAAACGCTTTTTCGGCCGAAAACGTGTACGTTTGCACTTCCCCGCCACAGGGAAGCTGCTAGCCGGGAATTCTCTGCCTCGTTCTACCCGCTGCCCGGAACGCTACGCAGGGCAAAAGCGGTTCTCGTCCTCCGTGCTTGCTTTTTCTCAGAAAGAGCCGTGGTGTGCGTTTTCGCCGGAAAACGCGTTTTCGGCCGAAAACGTGTACGTTTGCACTTCCCCGCCACAGGGAAGCTGCTAGCCGGGAATTCTCTGCCTGGTTCTACCCGCTGCCCGGAACGCTACGCAGGGCAAAAGCGGTTCTCGTCCTCCGTGCTTGCTTTTTCTCAGAAAGAGCCGTGGTGTGCGTTTTCGCCGGAAAACGCGTTTTCGGCCGAAAACGTGTACGTTTGCACTTCCCCGCCACAGGGAAGCTGCTAGCCGGGAATTCTCTGCCTGGTTCTACCCGCTGCCCGGAACGCTACGCAGGGCAAAAGCGGTTCTCGTCCTCCGTGCTTGCTTTTTCTCAGAAAGAGCCGTGGTGTGCGATTTCGCCGGAAAACGCGTTTTCGGCCGAAAACGTGTACGTTTGCACTTCCCCGCCACAGGGAAGCTGCTAGCCGGGAATTCTCTGCCTGGTTCTACCCGCTGCCCGGAACGCTACGCAGGGCAAAAGCGGTTCTCGTCCTCCGTGCTTGCTTTTTCTCAGAAAGAGCCGTGGTGTGCGTTTTCGCCGGAAAACGCGTTTTCGGCCGAAAACGTGTACGTTTGCACTTCCCCGCCACAGGGAAGCTGCTAGCCGGGAATTCTCTGCCTGGTTCTACCCGCTGCCCGGAACGCTACGCAGGGCAAAAGCGGTTCTCGTCCTCCGTGCTTGCTTTTTCTCAGAAAGAGCCGTGGTGTGCGTTTTCGCCGGAAAACGCGTTTTCGGCCGAAAACGTGTACGTTTGCACTTCCCCGCCACAGGGAAGCTGCTAGCCGGGAATTCTCTGCCTGGTTCTACCCGCTGCCCGGAACGCTACGCAGGGCAAAAGCGGTTCTCGTCCTCCGTGCTTGCTTTTTCTCAGAAAGAGCCGTGGTGTGCGATTTCGCCGGAAAACGCGTTTTCGGCCGAAAACGTGTACGTTTGCACTTCCCCGCCACAGGGAAGCTGCTAGCCGGGAATTCTCTGCCTGGTTCTACCCGCTGCCCGGAACGCTACGCAGGGCAAAAGCGGTTCTCGTTCTCCGTGCTTGCTTTTTCTCAGAAAGAGCCGTGGTGTGCGTTTTCGCCGGAAAACGCGTTTTCGGCCGAAAACGTGTACGTTTGCACTTCCCCGCCACAGGGAAGCTGCTAGCCGGGAATTCTCTGCCTGGTTCTACCCGCTGCCCGGAACGCTACGCAGGGCAAAAGCGGTTCTCGTCCTCCGTGCTTGCTTTTTCTCAGAAAGAGCCGTGGTGTGCGATTTCGCCGGAAAACGCGTTTTCTGCCGAAAACGTGTACGTTTGCACTTCCCAGCCACAGGGAAGCTGCTAGCCGGGAATTCTCTGTCTGGTTCTACCCGCTGCCCGGAACGCTACGCAGGGCAAAAGCGGTTCTCGTCCTCCGTGCTTGCTTTTTCTCAGAAAGAGCCGTGGTGTGCGTTTTCGCCGGAAAACGCGTTTTCGGCCGAAAACGTGTACGTTTGCACTTCCCCGCCACAGGGAAGCTGGTAGCCGGGAATTCTCTGCCTGGTTCTACCCGCTGCCCGGAACGCTACGCAGGGCAAAAGCGGTTCTCGTCCTCCGTGCTTGCTTTTTCTCAGAAAGAGCCGTGGTGTGCGATTTCGCCGGAAAACGCGTTTTCGGCCGAAAACGTGTACGTTTGCACTTCCCCGCCACAGGGAAGCTGCTAGCCGGGAATTCTCTGCCTGGTTCTACCCGCTGCCCGGAACGCTACGCAGGGCAAAAGCGGTTCTCGTCCTCCGTGCTTGCTTTTTCTCAGAAAGAGCCGTGGTGTGCGTTTTCGCCGGAAAACACGTTTTCGGCCGAAAACGTGTACGTTTGCACTTCCCCGCCACAGGGAAGCTGCTAGCCGGGAATTCTCTGCCTGGTTCTACCCGCTGCCCGGAACGCTACGCAGGGCAAAAGCGGTTCTCGTCCTCCGTGCTTGCTTTTTCTCAGAAAGAGCCGTGGTGTGCGTTTTCACCGGAAAACGCGTTTTCGGCCGAAAACGTGTACGTTTGCACTTCCCCGCCACAGGGAAGCTGCTAGCCGGGAATTCTCTGCCTGGTTCTACCCGCTGCCCGGAACGCTACGCAGGGCAAAAGCGGTTCTCGTCCTCCGTGCTTGCTTTTTCTCAGAAAGAGCCGTGGTGTGCGATTTCGCCGGAAAACGCGTTTTCGGCCGAAAACGTGTACGTTTGCACTTCCCCGCCACAGGGAAGCTGCTAGCCGGGAATTCTCTGCCTGGTTCTACCCGCTGCCCGGAACGCTACGCAGGGCAAAAGCGGTTCTCGTCCTCCGTGCTTGCTTTTTCTCAGAAAGAGCCGTGGTGTGCGTTTTCGCCGGAAAACGCGTTTTCGGCCGAAAACGTGTACGTTTGCACTTCCCCGCCACAGGGAAGCTGCTAGCCGGGAATTCTCTGCCTGGTTCTACCCGCTGCCCGGAACGCTACGCAGGGCAAAAGCGGTTCTCGTCCTCCGTGCTTGCTTTTTCTCAGAAAGAGCCGTGGTGTGCGTTTTCGCCGGAAAACGCGTTTTCGGCCGAAAACGTGTACGTTTGCACTTCCCCGCCACAGGGAAGCTGCTAGCCGGGAATTCTCTGCCTGGTTCTACCCGCTGCCCGGAACGCTACGCAGGGCAAAAGCGGTTCTCGTCCTCCGTGCTTGCTTTTTCTCAGAAAGAGCCGTGGTGTGCGTTTTCGCCGGAAAACGCGTTTTCGGCCGAAAACGTGTACGTTTGCACTTCCCCGCCACAGGGAAGCTGCTAGCCGGGAATTCTCTGCCTGGTTCTACCCGCTGCCCGGAACGCTACGCAGGGCAAAAGCGGTTCTCGTCCTCCGTGCTTGCTTTTTCTCAGAAAGAGCCGTGGTGTGCGTTTTCGCCGGAAAACGCGTTTTCGGCCGAAAACGTGTACGTTTGCACTTCCCCGCCACAGGGAAGCTGCTAGCCGGGAATTCTCTGCCTGGTTCTACCCGCTGCCCGGAACGCTACGCAGGGCAAAAGCGGTTCTCGTCCTCCGTGCTTGCTTTTTCTCAGAAAGAGCCGTGGTCTGCGTTTTCGCCGGAAAACGCGTTTTCGGCCGAAAACGTGTACGTTTGCACTTCCCCGCCACAGGGAAGCTGGTAGCCGGGAATTCTCTGCCTGGTTCTACCCGCTGCCCGGAACGCTACGCAGGGCAAAAGCGGTTCTCGTCCTCCGTGCTTGCTTTTTCTCAGAAAGAGCCGTGGTGTGCGTTTTCGCCGGAAAACGCGTTTTCGGCCGAAAACGTGTACGTTTGCACTTCCCCGCCACAGGGAAGCTGCTAGCCGGGAATTCTCTGCCTGGTTCTACCCGCTGCCCGGAACGCTACGCAGGGCAAAAGCGGTTCTCGTCCTCCGTGCTTGCTTTTTCTCAGAAACAGCCGTGGTGTGCGTTTTCGCCGGAAAACGCGTTTTCGGCCGAAAACGTGTACGTTTGCACTTCCCCGCCACAGTGAAGCTGCTAGCCCGGAATTCTCTGCCTGGTTCTGCCCGCTGCCCGGAACGCTACGCAGGGCAAAAGCGGTTCTCGTCCTCCGTGCTTGCTTTTTCTCAGAAAGAGCCGTGGTGTGCGTTTTCGCCGGAAAACGCGTTTTCGGCCGAAAACGTGTACGTTTGCACTTCCCCGCCACAGGGAAGCTGCTAGCCGGGAATTCTCTGCCTGGTTCTACCCGCTGCCCGGAACGCTACGCAGGGCAAAAGCGGTTCTCGTCCTCCGTGCTTGCTTTTTCTCAGAAAGAGCCGTGGTGTGCGTTTTCGCCGGAAAACGCGTTTTCGGCCGAAAACGTGTACGTTTGCACTTCCCCGCCACAGGGAAGCTGCTAGCCGGGAATTCTCTGTCTGGTTCTACCCGCTGCCCGGAACGCTACGCAGGGCAAAAGCGGTTCTCGTCCTCCGTGCTTGCTTTTTCTCAGAAAGAGCCGTGGTGTGCGTTTTCGCCGGAAAACGCGTTTTCGGCCGAAAACGTGTACGTTTGCACTTCCCCGCCACAGGGAAGCTGCTAGCCGGGAATTCTCTGCCTGGTTCTACCCGCTGCCCGGAACGCTACGCAGGGCAAAAGCGGTTCTCGTTCTCCGTGCTTGCTTTTTCTCAGAAAGAACCGTGGTGTGCGTTTTCGCCGGAAAACGCGTTTTCGGCCGAAAACGTGTACGTTTGCACTTCCCCGCCACAGGGAAGCTGCTAGCCGGGAATTCTCTGCCTGGTTCTACCCGCTGCCCGGAACGCTACGCAGGGCAAAAGCGGTTCTCGTCCTCCGTGCTTGCTTTTTCTCAGAAAGAGCCGTGGTGTGCGTTTTCGCCGGAAAACGCGTTTTCGGCCGAAAACGTGTACGTTTGCACTTCCCCGCCACAGGGAAGCTGCTAGCCGGGAATTCTCTGCCTGGTTCTACCCGCTGCCCGGAACGCTACGCAGGGCAAAAGCGGTTCTCGTCCTCCGTGCTTGCTTTTTCTCAGAAAGAGCCGTGGTGTGCGTTTTCGCTGGAAAACGCGTTTTCGGCCGAAAACGTGTACGTTTGCACTTCCCCGCCACAGGGAAGCTGCTAGCCGGGAATTCTCTGCCTGGTTCTACCCGCTGCCCGGAACGCTACGCAGGGCAAAAGCGGTTCTCGTTCTCCGTGCTTGCTTTTTCTCAGAAAGAGCCGTGGTGTGCGTTTTCGCCGGAAAACGCGTTTTCGGACTAAAACGTGTACGTTTGCACTTCCCCGCCACAGGGAAGCTGCTAGCCGGGAATTCTCTGCTTGGTTCTACCCGCTGCCCGGAACGCTACGCAGGGCAAAAGCGGTTCTCGTTCTCCGTGCTTGCTTTTTCTCAGAAAGAGCCGTGGTGTGCGTTTTCGCCGGAAAACGCGTTTTCGGACTAAAACGTGTACGTTTGCACTTCCCCGCCACAGGGAAGCTGCTAGCCGGGAATTCTCTGCCTGGTTCTACCCGCTGCCCGGAACGCTACGCAGGGCAAAAGCGGTTCTCGTCCTCCGTGCTTGCTTTTTCTCAGAAAGAGCCGTGGTGTGCGTTTTCGCCGGAAAACGCGTTTTCGGCCGAAAACGTGTACGTTTGCACTTCCCCGCCACAGGGAAGCTGCTAGCCGGGAATTCTCTGCCTGGTTCTACCCGCTGCCCGGAACGCTACGCAGGGCAAAAGCGGTTCTCGTCCTCCGTGCTTGCTTTTTCTCAGAAAGAGCCGTGGTGTGCGTTTTCGCCGGAAAACGCGTTTTCGGCCGAAAACGTGTACGTTTGCACTTCCCCGCCACAGGGAAGCTGCTAGCCGGGAATTCTCTGCCTGGTTCTACCCGCTGCCCGGAACGCTACGCAGGGCAAAAGCGGTTCTCGTCCTCCGTGATTGCTTTTTCTCAGAAAGAGCCGTGGTGTGTGTTTTCGCCGGAAAACGCGTTTTCGGCCGAAAACGTGTACGTTTGCACTTCCCCGCCACAGGGAAGCTGCTAGCCGGGAATTCTCTGCCTGGTTCTACCCGCTGCCCGGAACGCTACGCAGGGCAAAAGCGGTTCTCGTCCTCCGTGCTTGCTTTTTCTCAGAAAGAGCCGTGGTGTGCGTTTTCGCCGGAAAACGCGTTTTCGGCCGAAAACGTGTACGTTTGCACTTCCCCGCCACAGGGAAGCTGCTAGCCGGGAATTCTCTGCCTGGTTCTACCCGCTGCCCGGAACGCTACGCAGGGCAAAAGCGGTTCTCGTCCTCCGTGCTTGCTTTTTCTCAGAAAGAGCCGTGGTGTGCGTTTTCGCCGGAAAACGCGTTTTCGGCCGAAAACGTGTACGTTTGCACTTCCCCGCCACAGGGAAGCTGCTAGCCGGGAATTCTCTGCCTGCTTCTACCCGCTGCCCGGAACGCTACGCAGGGCAAAAGCGGTTCTCGTCCTCCGTGCTTGCTTTTTCTCAGAAAGAGCCGTGGTGTGCGTTTTCGCCGGAAAACGCGTTTTCGGCCGAAAACGTGTACGTTTGCACTTCCCCGCCACAGGGAAGCTGCTAGCCGGGAATTCTCTGCCTGGTTCTACCCGCTGCCCGGAACGCTACGCAGGGCAAAAGCGGTTCTCGTCCTCCGTGCTTGCTTTTTCTCAGAAAGAGCCGTGGTCTGCGTTTTCGCCGGAAAACGCGTTTTCGGCCGAAAACGTGTACGTTTGCACTTCCCCGCCACAGGGAAGCTGGTAGCCGGGAATTCTCTGCCTGGTTCTACCCGCTGCCCGGAACGCTACGCAGGGCAAAAGCGGTTCTCGTCCTCCGTGCTTGCTTTTTCTCAGAAAGAGCCGTGGTGTGCGTTTTCGCCGGAAAACGCGTTTTCGGCCGAAAACGTGTACGTTTGCACTTCCCCGCCACAGGGAAGCTGCTAGCCGGGAATTCTCTGCCTGGTTCTACCCGCTGCCCGGAACGCTACGCAGGGCAAAAGCGGTTCTCGTCCTCCGTGCTTGCTTTTTCTCAGAAACAGCCGTGGTGTGCGTTTTCGCCGGAAAACGCGTTTTCGGCCGAAAACGTGTACGTTTGCACTTCCCCGCCACAGTGAAGCTGCTAGCCCGGAATTCTCTGCCTGGTTCTGCCCGCTGCCCGGAACGCTACGCAGGGCAAAAGCGGTTCTCGTCCTCCGTGCTTGCTTTTTCTCAGAAAGAGCCGTGGTGTGCGTTTTCGCCGGAAAACGCGTTTTCGGCCGAAAACGTGTACGTTTGCACTTCCCCGCCACAGGGAAGCTGCTAGCCGGGAATTCTCTGCCTGGTTCTACCCGCTGCCCGGAACGCTACGCAGGGCAAAAGCGGTTCTCGTCCTCCGTGCTTGCTTTTTCTCAGAAAGAGCCGTGGTGTGCGTTTTCGCCGGAAAACGCGTTTTCGGCCGAAAACGTGTACGTTTGCACTTCCCCGCCACAGGGAAGCTGCTAGCCGGGAATTCTCTGTCTGGTTCTACCCGCTGCCCGGAACGCTACGCAGGGCAAAAGCGGTTCTCGTCCTCCGTGCTTGCTTTTTCTCAGAAAGAGCCGTGGTGTGCGTTTTCGCCGGAAAACGCGTTTTCGGCCGAAAACGTGTACGTTTGCACTTCCCCGCCACAGGGAAGCTGCTAGCCGGGAATTCTCTGCCTGGTTCTACCCGCTGCCCGGAACGCTACGCAGGGCAAAAGCGGTTCTCGTTCTCCGTGCTTGCTTTTTCTCAGAAAGAACCGTGGTGTGCGTTTTCGCCGGAAAACGCGTTTTCGGCCGAAAACGTGTACGTTTGCACTTCCCCGCCACAGGGAAGCTGCTAGCCGGGAATTCTCTGCCTGGTTCTACCCGCTGCCCGGAACGCTACGCAGGGCAAAAGCGGTTCTCGTCCTCCGTGCTTGCTTTTTCTCAGAAAGAGCCGTGGTGTGCGTTTTCGCCGGAAAACGCGTTTTCGGCCGAAAACGTGTACGTTTGCACTTCCCCGCCACAGGGAAGCTGCTAGCCGGGAATTCTCTGCCTGGTTCTACCCGCTGCCCGGAACGCTACGCAGGGCAAAAGCGGTTCTCGTCCTCCGTGCTTGCTTTTTCTCAGAAAGAGCCGTGGTGTGCGTTTTCGCTGGAAAACGCGTTTTCGGCCGAAAACGTGTACGTTTGCACTTCCCCGCCACAGGGAAGCTGCTAGCCGGGAATTCTCTGCCTGGTTCTACCCGCTGCCCGGAACGCTACGCAGGGCAAAAGCGGTTCTCGTTCTCCGTGCTTGCTTTTTCTCAGAAAGAGCCGTGGTGTGCGTTTTCGCCGGAAAACGCGTTTTCGGACTAAAACGTGTACGTTTGCACTTCCCCGCCACAGGGAAGCTGCTAGCCGGGAATTCTCTGCTTGGTTCTACCCGCTGCCCGGAACGCTACGCAGGGCAAAAGCGGTTCTCGTTCTCCGTGCTTGCTTTTTCTCAGAAAGAGCCGTGGTGTGCGTTTTCGCCGGAAAACGCGTTTTCGGACTAAAACGTGTACGTTTGCACTTCCCCGCCACAGGGAAGCTGCTAGCCGGGAATTCTCTGCCTGGTTCTACCCGCTGCCCGGAACGCTACGCAGGGCAAAAGCGGTTCTCGTCCTCCGTGCTTGCTTTTTCTCAGAAAGAGCCGTGGTGTGCGTTTTCGCCGGAAAATGCGTTTTCGGCCGAAAACGTGTACGTTTGCACTTCCCCGCCACAGGGAAGCTGCTAGCCGGGAATTCTCTGCCTGGTTCTACCCGCTGCCCGGAACGCTACGCAGGGCAAAAGCGGTTCTCGTCCTCCGTGCTTGCTTTTTCTCAGAAAGAGCCGTGGTGTGCGTTTTCGCCGGAAAACGCGTTTTCGGCCGAAAACGTGTACGTTTGCACTTCCCCGCCACAGGGAAGCTGCTAGCCGGGAATTCTCTGCCTGGTTCTACCCGCTGCCCGGAACGCTACGCAGGGCAAAAGCGGTTCTCGTCCTCCGTGATTGCTTTTTCTCAGAAAGAGCCGTGGTGTGTGTTTTCGCCGGAAAACGCGTTTTCGGCCGAAAACGTGTACGTTTGCACTTCCCCGCCACAGGGAAGCTGCTAGCCGGGAATTCTCTGCCTGGTTCTACCCGCTGCCCGGAACGCTACGCAGGGCAAAAGCGGTTCTCGTCCTCCGTGCTTGCTTTTTCTCAGAAAGAGCCGTGGTGTGCGTTTTCGCCGGAAAACGCGTTTTCGGCCGAAAACGTGTACGTTTGCACTTCCCCGCCACAGGGAAGCTGCTAGCCGGGAATTCTCTGCCTGGTTCTACCCGCTGCCCGGAACGCTACGCAGGGCAAAAGCGGTTCTCGTCCTCCGTGCTTGCTTTTTCTCAGAAAGAGCCGTGGTGTGCGTTTTCGCCGGAAAACGCGTTTTCGGCCGAAAACGTGTACGTTTGCACTTCCCCGCCACAGGGAAGCTGCTAGCCGGGAATTCTCTGCCTGGTTCTACCCGCTGCCCGGAACGCTACGCAGGGCAAAAGCGGTTCTCGTCCTTCGTGCTTGCTTTTTCTCAGAAAGAGCCGTGGTGTGCGATTTCGCCGGAAAACGCGTTTTCGGCCGAAAACGTGTACGTTTGCACTTCCCCGCCACAGGGAAGCTGCTAGCCGGGAATTCTCTGCCTGGTTCTACCCGCTGCCCGGAACGCTACGCAGGGCAAAAGCGGTTCTCGTCCTCCGTGCTTGCTTTTTCTCAGAAAGAGCCGTGGTGTGCGTTTTCGCCGGAAAACGCGTTTTCGGCCGAAAACGTGTACGTTTGCACTTCCCCGCCACAGGGAAGCTGCTAGCCGGGAATTCTCTGCCTGGTTCTACCCGCTGCCCGGAACGCTACGCAGGGCAAAAGCGGTTCTCGTCCTCCGTGCTTGCTTTTTCTCAGAAAGAGCCGTGGTGTGCGATTTCGCCGGAAAACGCGTTTTCGGCCGAAAACGTGTACGTTTGCACTTCCCCGCCACAGGGAAGCTGCTATCCGGGAATTCTCTGCCTGGTTCTACCCGCTGCCCGGAACGCTACGCAGGGCAAAAGCGGTTCTCGTCCTCCGTGCTTGCTTTTTCTCAGAAAGAGCCGTGGTGTGCGTTTTCGCCGGAAAACGCGTTTTTGGCCGAAAACGTGTGCGTTTGCACTTCCCCGCCACAGGGAAGCTGCTAGCCGGGAATTCTCTGCCTGGTTCTACCCGCTGCCCGGAACGCTACGCAGGGCAAAAGCGGTTCTCGTCCTCCGTGCTTGCTTTTTCTCAGAAAGAGCCGTGGTGTGCGTTTTCGCCGGAAAACGCGTTTTCGGCCGAAAACGTGTGCGTTTGCACTTCCCCGCCACAGGGAAGCTGCTAGCCGGGAATTCTCTGCCTGGTTCTACCCGCTGCCCGGAACGCTACGCAGGGCAAAAGCGGTTCTCGTCCTCCGTGCTTGCTTTTTCTCAGAAAGAGCCGTGGTGTGCGTTTTCGCCGGAAAATGCGTTTTCGGCCGAAAACGTGTACGTTTGCACTTCCCCGCCACAGGGAAGCTGCTAGCCGGGAATTCTCTGCCTGGTTCTACCCGCTGCCCGGAACGCTACGCAGGGCAAAAGCGGTTCTCGTCCTCCGTGCTTGCTTTTTCTCAGAAAGAGCCGTGGTGTGCGTTTTCGCCGGAAAACGCGTTTTCGGCCGAAAACGTGTACGTTTGCACTTCCCCGCCACAGGGAAGCTGCTAGCCGGGAATTCTCTGCCTGGTTCTACCCGCTGCCCGGAACGCTACGCAGGGCAAAAGCGGTTCTCGTCCTCCGTGCTTGCTTTTTCTCAGAAAGAGCCGTGGTGTGCGTTTTCGCCGGAAAATGCGTTTTCGGCCGAAAACGTGTACGTTTGCACTTCCCCGCCACAGGGAAGCTGCTAGCCGGGAATTCTCTGCCTGGTTCTACCCGCTGCCCGGAACGCTACGCAGGGCAAAAGCGGTTCTCGTCCTCCGTGCTTGCTTTTTCTCAGAAAGAGCCGTGGTGTGCCTTTTCGCCGGAAAACGCGTTTTCGGCCGAAAACGTGTACGTTTGCACTTCCCCGCCACAGGGAAGCTGCTAGCCGGGAATTCTCTGCCTGGTTCTACCCGCTGCCCGGAACGCTACGCAGGGCAAAAGCGGTTCTCGTCCTCCGTGCTTGCTTTTTCTCAGAAAGAGCCGTGGTGTGCGATTTCGCCGGAAAACGCGTTTTCGGCCGAAAACGTGTACGTTTGCACTTCCCCGCCACAGGGAAGCTGCTAGCCGGGAATTCTCTGCCTGGTTCTACCCGCTGCCCGGAACGCTACGCAGGGCAAAAGCGGTTCTCGTCCTCCGTGCTTGCTTTTTCTCAGAAAGAGCCGTGGTGTGCGTTTTCGCCGGAAAACGCGTTTTCGGCCGAAAACGTGTACGTTTGCACTTCCCCGCCACAGGGAAGCTGCTAGCCGGGAATTCTCTGCCTGGTTCTACCCGCTGCCCGGAACGCTACGCAGGGCAAAAGCGGTTCTCGTCCTCCGTGCTTGCTTTTTCTCAGAAAGAGCCGTGGTGTGCGTTTTCGCCGGAAAACGCGTTTTCGGCCGAAAACGTGTACGTTTGCACTTCCCCGCCACAGGGAAGCTGCTAGCCGGGAATTCTCTGCCTGGTTCTACCCGCTGCCCGGATCGCTACGCAGGGCAAAAGCGGTTCTCGTCCTCCGTGCTTGCTTTTTCTCAGAAAGAGCCGTGGTGTGCGATTTCGCCGGAAAACGCGTTTTTGGCCGAAAACGTGTACGTTTGCACTTCCCCGCCACAGGGAAGCTGCTAGCCGGGAATTCTCTGCCTGGTTCTACCCGCTGTCCGGAACGCTACGCAGGGCAAAAGCGGTTCTCGTCCTCCGTGCTTGCTTTTTCTCAGAAAGAGCCGTGGTGTGCGATTTCGCCGGAAAACGCGTTTTCGGCCGAAAACGTGTACGTTTGCACTTCCCCGCCACAGGGAAGCTGCTATCCGGGAATTCTCTGCCTGGTTCTACCCGCTGCCCGGAACGCTACGCAGGGCAAAAGCGGTTCTCGTCCTCCGTGCTTGCTTTTTCTCAGAAAGAGCCGTGGTGTGCGTTTTCGCCGGAAAACGCGTTTTCGGCCGAAAACGTGTACGTTTGCACTTCCCCGCCACAGGGAAGCTGCTAGCCGGGAATTCTCTGCCTGGTTCTACCCGCTGCCCGGAACGCTACGCAGGGCAAAAGCGGTTCTCGTCCTCCGTGCTTGCTTTTTCTCAGAAAGAGCCGTGGTGTGCGTTTTCGCCGGAAAACGCGTTTTCGGCCGAAAACGTGTACGTTTGCACTTCCCCGCCACAGGGAAGCTGCTAGCCGGGAATTCTCTGCCTGGTTCTACCCGCTGCCCGGATCGCTACGCAGGGCAAAAGCGGTTCTCGTCCTCCGTGCTTGCTTTTTCTCAGAAAGAGCCGTGGTGTGCGATTTCGCCGGAAAACGCGTTTTTGGCCGAAAACGTGTACGTTTGCACTTCCCCGCCACAGGGAAGCTGCTAGCCGGGAATTCTCTGCCTGGTTCTACCCGCTGCCCGGAACGCTACGCAGGGCAAAAGCGGTTCTCGTCCTCCGTGCTTGCTTTTTCTCAGAAAGAGCCGTGGTGTGCCTTTTCGCCGGAAAACGCGTTTTCGGCCGAAAACGTGTACGTTTGCACTTCCCCGCCACAGGGAAGCTGCTAGCCGGGAATTCTCTGCCTGGTTCTACCCGCTGCCCGGAACGTTAAGCAGGGCAAAAGCGGTTCTCGTCCTCCGTGCTTGCTTTTTCTCAGAAAGAGCCGTGGTGTGCGTTTTCGCCGGAAAACGCGTTTTCGGCCGAAAACATGTACGTTTGCACTTCCCCGCCACAGGGAAGCTGCTAGCCGGGAATTCTCTGCCTGGTTCTACCCGCTGCCCGGAACGCTACGCAGGGCAAAAGTGGTTCTCGTCCTCCGTGCTTGCTTTTTCTCAGAAAGAGCCGTGGTGTGCGATTTCGCCGGAAAACGCGTTTTCGGCCGAAAACGTGTACGTTTGCACTTCCCCGCCACAGGGAAGCTGCTAGCCGGGAATTCTCTGCCTGGTTCTACCCGCTGCCCGGAACGCTACGCAGGGCAAAAGCGGTTCTCGTCCTCCGTGCTTGCTTTTTCTCAGAAAGAGCCGTGGTGTGCGTTTTCGCCGGAAAACGCGTTTTCGGCCGATAACGTGTACGTTTGCACTTCCCCGCCACAGGGAAGCTGCTAGCCGGGAATTCTCTGCCTGGTTCTACCCGCTGCCCGGAACGCTACGCAGGGCAAAAGCGGTTCTCGTCCTCCGTGCTTGCTTTTTCTCAGAAAGAGCCGTGGTGTGCGATTTCGCCGGAAAACGCGTTTTCGGCCGAAAACGTGTACGTTTGCACTTCCCCGCCACAGGGAAGCTGCTAGCCGGGAATTCTCTGCCTGGTTCTACCCGCTGCCCGGAACGCTACGCAGGGCAAAAGCGGTTCTCGTCCTCCGTGCTTGCTTTTTCTCAGAAAGAGCCGTGGTGTGCGATTTCGCCGGAAAACGCGTTTTCGGCCGAAAACGTGTACGTTTGCACTTCCCCGCCACAGGGAAGCTGCTATCCGGGAATTCTCTGCCTGGTTCTACCCGCTGCCCGGAACGCTACGCAGGGCAAAAGCGGTTCTCGTCCTCCGTGCTTGCTTTTTCTCAGAAAGAGCCGTGGTGTGCGTTTTCGCCGGAAAACGCGTTTTCGGCCGAAAACGTGTACGTTTGCACTTCCCCGCCACAGGGAAGCTGCTAGCCGGGAATTCTCTGCCTGGTTCTACCCGCTGCCCGGAACGCTACGCAGGGCAAAAGCGGTTCTCGTCCTCCGTGCTTGCTTTTTCTCAGAAAGAGCCGTGGTGTGCGATTTCGCCGGAAAACGCGTTTTCGGCCGAAAACGTGTACGTTTGCACTTCCCCGCCACAGGGAAGCTGCTATCCGGGAATTCTCTGCCTGGTTCTACCCGCTGCCCGGAACGCTACGCAGGGCAAAAGCGGTTCTCGTCCTCCGTGCTTGCTTTTTCTCAGAAAGAGCCGTGGTGTGCGTTTTCGCCGGAAAACGCGTTTTCGGCCGAAAACGTGTACGTTTGCACTTCCCCGCCACAGGGAAGCTGCTAGCCGGGAATTCTCTGCCTGGTTCTACCCGCTGCCCGGAACGCTACGCAGGGCAAAAGCGGTTCTCGTCCTCCGTGCTTGCTTTTTCTCAGAAAGAGCCGTGGTGTGCGATTTCGCCGGAAAACGCGTTTTCGGCCGAAAACGTGTACGTTTGCACTTCCCCGCCACAGGGAAGCTGCTAGCCGGGAATTCTCTGCCTGGTTCTACCCGCTGCCCGGAACGCTACGCAGGGCAAAAGCGGTTCTCGTCCTCCGTGCTTGTTTTTTCTCAGAAAGAGCCGTGGTGTGCGTTTTCGCCGGAAAACGCGTTTTCGGCCGAAAACGTGTACGTTTGCACTTCCCCGCCACAGGGAAGCTGCTAGCCGGGAATTCTCTGCCTGGTTCTACCCGCTGCCCGGAACGCTACACAGGGCAAAAGCGGTTCTCGTCCTCCGTGCTTGCTTTTTCTCAGAAAGAGCCGTGGTGTGCGTTTTCGCCGGAAAACGCTTTTTCGGCCGAAAACGTGTACGTTTGCACTTCCCCGCCACAGGGAAGCTGCTAGCCGGGAATTCTCTGCCTGGTTCTACCCGCTGCCCGGAACGCTACGCAGGGCAAAAGCGGTTCTCGTCCTCCGTGCTTGCTTTTTCTCAGAAAGAGCCGTGGTGTGCGTTTTCGCCGGAAAACGCGTTTTCGGCCGAAAACGTGTACGTTTGCACTTCCCCGCCACAGGGAAGCTGCTAGCCGGGAATTCTCTGCCTGGTTCTACCCGCTGCCCGGAACGCTACGCAGGGCAAAAGCGGTTCTCGTCCTCCGTGCTTGCTTTTTCTCAGAAAGAGCCGTGGTGTGCGTTTTCGCCGGAAAATGCGTTTTCGGCCGAAAACGTGTACGTTTGCACTTCCCCGCCACAGGGAAGCTGCTAGCCGGGAATTCTCTGCCTGGTTCTACCCGCTGCCCGGAACGCTACGCAGGGGAAAAGCGGTTCTCGTCCTCCGTGCTTGCTTTTTCTCAGAAAGAGCCGTGGTGTGCGTTTTCGCCGGAAAACGCGTTTTCGGCCGAAAACGTGTACGTTTGCACTTCTCCGCCACAGGGAAGCTGCTAGCCGGGAATTCTCTGCCTGGTTCTACCCGCTGCCCGGAACGCTACGCAGGGCAAAAGCGGTTCTCGTCCTCCGTGCTTGCTTTTTCTCAGAAAGAGCCGTGGTGTGCGTTTTCGCCGGAAAACGCGTTTTCGGCCGAAAACGTGTACGTTTGCACTTCCCCGCCACAGGGAAGCTGCTAGCCGGGAATTCTCTGCCTGGTTCTACCCGCTGCCCGGAATGCTACGCAGGGCAAAAGCGGTTCTCGTCCTCCGTGCTTGCTTTTTCTCAGAAAGAGCCGTGGTGTGCGTTTTCGCCGGAAAACGCGTTTTCGGCCGAAAACGTGTACGTTTGCACTTCCCCGCCACAGGGAAGCTGCTAGCCGGGAATTCTCTGCCTGGTTCTACCCGCTGCCCGGAACGCTACGCAGGGCAAAAGCGGTTCTCGTTCTCCGTGCTTGCTTTTTCTCAGAAAGAGCCGTGGTGTGCGTTTTCGCCGGAAAACGCGTTTTCGGCCGAAAACGTGTACGTTTGCACTTCCCCGCCACAGGGAAGCTGCTAGCCGGGAATTCTCTGCCTGGTTCTACCCGCTGCCCGGAACGCTACGCAGGGCAAAAGCGGTTCTCGTCCTCCGTGCTTGCTTTTTCTCAGAAAGAGCCGTGGTGTGCGTTTTCGCCGGAAAATGCGTTTTCGGCCGAAAACGTGTACGTTTGCACTTCCCCGCCACAGGGAAGCTGCTAGCCGGGAATTCTCTGCCTGGTTCTACCCGCTGCCCGGAACGCTACGCAGGGCAAAAGCGGTTCTCGTCCTCCGTGCTTGCTTTTTCTCAGAAAGAGCCGTGGTGTGCGTTTTCGCCGGAAAATGCGTTTTCGGCCGAAAACGTGTACGTTTGCACTTCCCCGCCACAGGGAAGCTGCTAGCCGGGAATTCTCTGCCTGGTTCTACCCGCTGCCCGGAACGCTACGCAGGGCAAAAGCGGTTCTCGTCCTCCGTGCTTGCTTTTTCTCAGAAAGAGCCGTGGTGTGCGATTTCGCCGGAAAACGCGTTTTCGGCCGAAAACGTGTACGTTTGCACTTCCCCGCCACAGGGAAGCTGCTATCCGGGAATTCTCTGCCTGGTTCTACCCGCTGCCCGGAACGCTACGCAGGGCAAAAGCGGTTCTCGTCCTCCGTGCTTGCTTTTTCTCAGAAAGAGCCGTGGTGTGCGTTTTCGCCGGAAAACGCGTTTTCGGCCGAAAACGTGTACGTTTGCACTTCCCCGCCACAGGGAAGCTGCTAGCCGGGAATTCTCTGCCTGGTTCTACCCGCTGCCCGGAACGCTACGCAGGGCAAAAGCGGTTCTCGTCCTCCGTGCTTGCTTTTTCTCAGAAAGAGCCGTGGTGTGCGATTTCGCCGGAAAACGCGTTTTCGGCCGAAAACGTGTACGTTTGCACTTCCCCGCCACAGGGAAGCTGCTATCCGGGAATTCTCTGCCTGGTTCTACCCGCTGCCCGGAACGCTACGCAGGGCAAAAGCGGTTCTCGTCCTCCGTGCTTGCTTTTTCTCAGAAAGAGCCGTGGTGTGCGTTTTCGCCGGAAAACGCGTTTTCGGCCGAAAACGTGTACGTTTGCACTTCCCCGCCACAGGGAAGCTGCTAGCCGGGAATTCTCTGCCTGGTTCTACCCGCTGCCCGGAACGCTACGCAGGGCAAAAGCGGTTCTCGTCCTCCGTGCTTGCTTTTTCTCAGAAAGAGCCGTGGTGTGCGATTTCGCCGGAAAACGCGTTTTCGGCCGAAAACGTGTACGTTTGCACTTCCCCGCCACAGGGAAGCTGCTAGCCGGGAATTCTCTGCCTGGTTCTACCCGCTGCCCGGAACGCTACGCAGGGCAAAAGCGGTTCTCGTCCTCCGTGCTTGCTTTTTCTCAGAAAGAGCCGTGGTGTGCGTTTTCGCCGGAAAACGCGTTTTCGGCCGAAAACGTGTACGTTTGCACTTCCCCGCCACAGGGAAGCTGCTAGCCGGGAATTCTCTGCCTGGTTCTACCCGCTGCCCGGAACGCTACGCAGGGCAAAAGCGGTTCTCGTCCTCCGTGCTTGCTTTTTCTCAGAAAGAGCCGTGGTGTGCGATTTCGCCGGAAAACGCGTTTTCGGCCGAAAACGTGTACGTTTGCACTTCCCCGCCACAGGGAAGCTGCTAGCCGGGAATTCTCTGCCTGGTTCTACCCGCTGCCCGGAACGCTACACAGGGCAAAAGCGGTTCTCGTCCTCCGTGCTTGCTTTTTCTCAGAAAGAGCCGTGGTGTGCCTTTTCGCCGGAAAACGCTTTTTCGGCCGAAAACGTGTACGTTTGCACTTCCCCGCCACAGGGAAGCTGCTAGCCGGGAATTCTCTGCCTGGTTCTACCCGCTGCCCGGAACGCTACGCAGGGCAAAAGCGGTTCTCGTCCTCCGTGCTTGCTTTTTCTCAGAAAGAGCCGTGGTGTGCGTTTTCGCCGGAAAACGCGTTTTCGGCCGAAAACGTGTACGTTTGCACTTCCCCGCCACAGGGAAGCTGCTAGCCGGGAATTCTCTGCCTGGTTCTACCCGCTGCCCGGAACGCTACGCAGGGCAAAAGCGGTTCTCGTCCTCCGTGCTTGCTTTTTCTCAGAAAGAGCCGTGGTGTGCGTTTTCGCCGGAAAATGCGTTTTCGGCCGAAAACGTGTACGTTTGCACTTCCCCGCCACAGGGAAGCTGCTAGCCGGGAATTCTCTGCCTGGTTCTACCCGCTGCCCGGAACGCTACGCAGGGCAAAAGCGGTTCTCGTCCTCCGTGCTTGCTTTTTCTCAGAAAGAGCCGTGGTGTGCGTTTTCGCCGGAAAACGCGTTTTCGGCCGAAAACGTGTACGTTTGCACTTCTCCGCCACAGGGAAGCTGCTAGCCGGGAATTCTCTGCCTGGTTCTACCCGCTGCCCGGAACGCTACGCAGGGCAAAAGCGGTTCTCGTCCTCCGTGCTTGCTTTTTCTCAGAAAGAGCCGTGGTGTGCGTTTTCGCCGGAAAACGCGTTTTCGGCCGAAAACGTGTACGTTTGCACTTCCCCGCCACAGGGAAGCTGCTAGCCGGGAATTCTCTGCCTGGTTCTACCCGCTGCCCGGAATGCTACGCAGGGCAAAAGCGGTTCTCGTCCTCCGTGCTTGCTTTTTCTCAGAAAGAGCCGTGGTGTGCGTTTTCGCCGGAAAACGCGTTTTCGGCCGAAAACGTGTACGTTTGCACTTCCCCGCCACAGGGAAGCTGCTAGCCGGGAATTCTCTGCCTGGTTCTACCCGCTGCCCGGAACGCTACGCAGGGCAAAAGCGGTTCTCGTTCTCCGTGCTTGCTTTTTCTCAGAAAGAGCCGTGGTGTGCGTTTTCGCCGGAAAACGCGTTTTCGGCCGAAAACGTGTACGTTTGCACTTCCCCGCCACAGGGAAGCTGCTAGCCGGGAATTCTCTGCCTGGTTCTACCCGCTGCCCGGAACGCTACGCAGGGCAAAAGCGGTTCTCGTCCTCCGTGCTTGCTTTTTCTCAGAAAGAGCCGTGGTGTGCGTTTTCGCCGGAAAA
The DNA here is from genome assembly GCF_965140245.1 of Athene noctua. NCBI lineage: Eukaryota > Metazoa > Chordata > Aves > Strigiformes > Strigidae > Athene > Athene noctua. The sequence continues at coordinate 113,426 of NW_027437735.1, forward strand.
TGCGTTTTCGGCCGAAAACGTGTACGTTTGCACTTCCCCGCCACAGGGAAGCTGCTAGCCGGGAATTCTCTGCCTGGTTCTACCCGCTGCCCGGAACGCTACGCAGGGCAAAAGCGGTTCTCGTCCTCCGTGCTTGCTTTTTCTCAGAAAGAGCCGTGGTGTGCGTTTTCGCCGGAAAATGCGTTTTCGGCCGAAAACGTGTACGTTTGCACTTCCCCGCCACAGGGAAGCTGCTAGCCGGGAATTCTCTGCCTGGTTCTACCCGCTGCCCGGAACGCTACGCAGGGCAAAAGCGGTTCTCGTCCTCCGTGCTTGCTTTTTCTCAGAAAGAGCCGTGGTGTGCGATTTCGCCGGAAAACGCGTTTTCGGCCGAAAACGTGTACGTTTGCACTTCCCCGCCACAGGGAAGCTGCTAGCCGGGAATTCTCTGCCTGGTTCTACCCGCTGCCCGGAACGCTACGCAGGGCAAAAGCGGTTCTCGTCCTCCGTGCTTGTTTTTTCTCAGAAAGAGCCGTGGTGTGCGTTTTCGCCGGAAAACTCGATTTCGGCCGAAAACGTGTACGTTTGCACTTCCCCGCCACAGGGAAGCTGCTAGCCGGGAATTCTCTGCCTGGTTCTACCCGCTGCCCGGAACGCTACGCAGGGCAAAAGCGGTTCTCGTCCTCCGTGCTTGCTTTTTCTCAGAAAGAGCCGTGGTGTGCGTTTTCGCCGGAAAACGCGTTTTCGGCCGAAAACGTGTACGTTTGCACTTCCCCGCCACAGGGAAGCTGCTAGCCGGGAATTCTCTGCCTGGTTCTACCCGCTGCCCGGAACGCTACGCAGGGCAAAAGCGGTTCTCGTCCTCCGTGCTTGCTTTTTCTCAGAAAGAGCCGTGGTGTGCGTTTTCGCCGGAAAACGCGTTTTCGGCCGAAAACGTGTACGTTTGCACTTCCCCGCCACAGGGAAGCTGCTAGCCGGGAATTCTCTGCCTGGTTCTACCCGCTGCCCGGAACGCTACACAGGGCAAAAGCGGTTCTCGTCCTCCGTGCTTGCTTTTTCTCAGAAAGAGCCGTGGTGTGCGTTTTCGCCGGAAAACGCTTTTTCGGCCGAAAACGTGTACGTTTGCACTTCCCCGCCACAGGGAAGCTGCTAGCCGGGAATTCTCTGCCTGGTTCTACCCGCTGCCCGGAACGCTACGCAGGGCAAAAGCGGTTCTCGTCCTCCGTGCTTGCTTTTTCTCAGAAAGAGCCGTGGTGTGCGTTTTCGCCGGAAAACGCGTTTTCGGCCGAAAACGTGTACGTTTGCACTTCCCCGCCACAGGGAAGCTGCTAGCCGGGAATTCTCTGCCTGGTTCTACCCGCTGCCCGGAACGCTACGCAGGGCAAAAGCGGTTCTCGTCCTCCGTGCTTGCTTTTTCTCAGAAAGAGCCGTGGTGTGCGTTTTCGCCGGAAAACGCGTTTTCGGCCGAAAACGTGTACGTTTGCACTTCCCCGCCACAGGGAAGCTGCTAGCCGGGAATTCTCTGCCTGGTTCTACCCGCTGCCCGGAACGCTACACAGGGCAAAAGCGGTTCTCGTCCTCCGTGCTTGCTTTTTCTCAGAAAGAGCCGTGGTGTGCGTTTTCGCCGGAAAACGCTTTTTCGGCCGAAAACGTGTACGTTTGCACTTCCCCGCCACAGGGAAGCTGCTAGCCGGGAATTCTCTGCCTGGTTCTACCCGCTGCCCGGAACGCTACGCAGGGCAAAAGCGGTTCTCGTCCTCCGTGCTTGCTTTTTCTCAGAAAGAGCCGTGGTGTGCGTTTTCGCCGGAAAACGCGTTTTCGGCCGAAAACGTGTACGTTTGCACTTCCCCGCCACAGGGAAGCTGCTAGCCGGGAATTCTCTGCCTGGTTCTACCCGCTGCCCGGAACGCTACGCAGGGCAAAAGCGGTTCTCGTCCTCCGTGCTTGCTTTTTCTCAGAAAGAGCCGTGGTGTGCGTTTTCGCCGGAAAATGCGTTTTCGGCCGAAAACGTGTACGTTTGCACTTCCCCGCCACAGGGAAGCTGCTAGCCGGGAATTCTCTGCCTGGTTCTACCCGCTGCCCGGAACGCTACGCAGGGGAAAAGCGGTTCTCGTCCTCCGTGCTTGCTTTTTCTCAGAAAGAGCCGTGGTGTGCGTTTTCGCCGGAAAACGCGTTTTCGGCCGAAAACGTGTACGTTTGCACTTCTCCGCCACAGGGAAGCTGCTAGCCGGGAATTCTCTGCCTGGTTCTACCCGCTGCCCGGAACGCTACGCAGGGCAAAAGCGGTTCTCGTCCTCCGTGCTTGCTTTTTCTCAGAAAGAGCCGTGGTGTGCGTTTTCGCCGGAAAACGCGTTTTCGGCCGAAAACGTGTACGTTTGCACTTCCCCGCCACAGGGAAGCTGCTAGCCGGGAATTCTCTGCCTGGTTCTACCCGCTGCCCGGAATGCTACGCAGGGCAAAAGCGGTTCTCGTCCTCCGTGCTTGCTTTTTCTCAGAAAGAGCCGTGGTGTGCGTTTTCGCCGGAAAACGCGTTTTCGGCCGAAAACGTGTACGTTTGCACTTCCCCGCCACAGGGAAGCTGCTAGCCGGGAATTCTCTGCCTGGTTCTACCCGCTGCCCGGAACGCTACGCAGGGCAAAAGCGGTTCTCGTTCTCCGTGCTTGCTTTTTCTCAGAAAGAGCCGTGGTGTGCGTTTTCGCCGGAAAACGCGTTTTCGGCCGAAAACGTGTACGTTTGCACTTCCCCGCCACAGGGAAGCTGCTAGCCGGGAATTCTCTGCCTGGTTCTACCCGCTGCCCGGAACGCTACGCAGGGCAAAAGCGGTTCTCGTCCTCCGTGCTTGCTTTTTCTCAGAAAGAGCCGTGGTGTGCGTTTTCGCCGGAAAATGCGTTTTCGGCCGAAAACGTGTACGTTTGCACTTCCCCGCCACAGGGAAGCTGCTAGCCGGGAATTCTCTGCCTGGTTCTACCCGCTGCCCGGAACGCTACGCAGGGCAAAAGCGGTTCTCGTCCTCCGTGCTTGCTTTTTCTCAGAAAGAGCCGTGGTGTGCGTTTTCGCCGGAAAACGCGTTTTCGGCCGAAAACGTGTACGTTTGCACTTCCCCGCCACAGGGAAGCTGCTAGCCGGGAATTCTCTGCCTGGTTCTACCCGCTGCCCGGAACGCTACGCAGGGCAAAAGCGGTTCTCGTCCTCCGTGCTTGCTTTTTCTCAGAAAGAGCCGTGGTGTGCGATTTCGCCGGAAAACGCGTTTTCGGCCGAAAACGTGTACGTTTGCACTTCCCCGCCACAGGGAAGCTGCTAGCCGGGAATTCTCTGCCTGGTTCTACCCGCTGCCCGGAACGCTACGCAGGGCAAAAGCGGTTCTCGTCCTCCGTGCTTGTTTTTTCTCAGAAAGAGCCGTGGTGTGCGTTTTCGCCGGAAAACTCGATTTCGGCCGAAAACGTGTACGTTTGCACTTCCCCGCCACAGGGAAGCTGCTAGCCGGGAATTCTCTGCCTGGTTCTACCCGCTGACCGGAACGCTACGCAGGGCAAAAGCGGTTCTCGTCCTCCGTGCTTGCTTTTTCTCAGAAAGAGCCGTGGTGTGCGTTTTCGCCGGAAAACGCGTTTTCGGCCGAAAACGTGTACGTTTGCACTTCCCCGCCACAGGGAAGCTGCTAGCCGGGAATTCTCTGCCTGGTTCTACCCGCTGCCCGGAACGCTACGCAGGGCAAAAGCGGTTCTCGTCCTCCGTGCTTGCTTTTTCTCAGAAAGAGCCGTGGTGTGCGATTTCGCCGGAAAACGCGTTTTCGGCCGAAAACGTGTACGTTTGCACTTCCCCGCCACAGGGAAGCTGCTAGCCGGGAATTCTCTGCCTGGTTCTACCCGCTGCCCGGAACGCTACGCAGGGCAAAAGCGGTTCTCGTCCTCCGTGCTTGCTTTTTCTCAGAAAGAGCCGTGGTGTGCGATTTCGCCGGAAAACGCGTTTTCGGCCGAAAACGTGTACGTTTGCACTTCCCCGCCACAGGGAAGCTGCTATCCGGGAATTCTCTGCCTGGTTCTACCCGCTGCCCGGAACGCTACGCAGGGCAAAAGCGGTTCTCGTCCTCCGTGCTTGCTTTTTCTCAGAAAGAGCCGTGGTGTGCGTTTTCGCCGGAAAATGCGTTTTCGGCCGAAAACGTGTACGTTTGCACTTCCCCGCCACAGGGAAGCTGCTAGCCGGGAATTCTCTGCCTGGTTCTACCCGCTGCCCGGAACGCTACGCAGGGCAAAAGCGGTTCTCGTCCTCCGTGCTTGCTTTTTCTCAGAAAGAGCCGTGGTGTGCGTTTTCGCCGGAAAATGCGTTTTCGGCCGAAAACGTGTACGTTTGCACTTCCCCGCCACAGGGAAGCTGCTAGCCGGGAATTCTCTGCCTGGTTCTACCCGCTGCCCGGAACGCTACGCAGGGCAAAAGCGGTTCTCGTCCTCCGTGCTTGCTTTTTCTCAGAAAGAGCCGTGGTGTGCGATTTCGCCGGAAAACGCGTTTTCGGCCGAAAACGTGTACGTTTGCACTTCCCCGCCACAGGGAAGCTGCTAGCCGGGAATTCTCTGCCTGGTTCTACCCGCTGCCCGGAACGCTACGCAGGGCAAAAGCGGTTCTCGTCCTCCGTGCTTGTTTTTTCTCAGAAAGAGCCGTGGTGTGCGTTTTCGCCGGAAAACTCGATTTCGGCCGAAAACGTGTACGTTTGCACTTCCCCGCCACAGGGAAGCTGCTAGCCGGGAATTCTCTGCCTGGTTCTACCCGCTGACCGGAACGCTACGCAGGGCAAAAGCGGTTCTCGTCCTCCGTGCTTGCTTTTTCTCAGAAAGAGCCGTGGTGTGCGTTTTCGCCGGAAAACGCGTTTTCGGCCGAAAACGTGTACGTTTGCACTTCCCCGCCACAGGGAAGCTGCTAGCCGGGAATTCTCTGCCTGGTTCTACCCGCTGCCCGGAACGCTACGCAGGGCAAAAGCGGTTCTCGTCCTCCGTGCTTGCTTTTTCTCAGAAAGAGCCGTGGTGTGCGATTTCGCCGGAAAACGCGTTTTCGGCCGAAAACGTGTACGTTTGCACTTCCCCGCCACAGGGAAGCTGCTAGCCGGGAATTCTCTGCCTGGTTCTACCCGCTGCCCGGAACGCTACGCAGGGCAAAAGCGGTTCTCGTCCTCCGTGCTTGCTTTTTCTCAGAAAGAGCCGTGGTGTGCGATTTCGCCGGAAAACGCGTTTTCGGCCGAAAACGTGTACGTTTGCACTTCCCCGCCACAGGGAAGCTGCTATCCGGGAATTCTCTGCCTGGTTCTACCCGCTGCCCGGAACGCTACGCAGGGCAAAAGCGGTTCTCGTCCTCCGTGCTTGCTTTTTCTCAGAAAGAGCCGTGGTGTGCGTTTTCGCCGGAAAACGCGTTTTCGGCCGAAAACGTGTACGTTTGCACTTCCCCGCCACAGGGAAGCTGCTAGCCGGGAATTCTCTGCCTGGTTCTACCCGCTGCCCGGAACGCTACGCAGGGCAAAAGCGGTTCTCGTCCTCCGTGCTTGCTTTTTCTCAGAAAGAGCCGTGGTGTGCGATTTCGCCGGAAAACGCGTTTTCGGCCGAAAACGTGTACGTTTGCACTTCCCCGCCACAGGGAAGCTGCTATCCGGGAATTCTCTGCCTGGTTCTACCCGCTGCCCGGAACGCTACGCAGGGCAAAAGCGGTTCTCGTCCTCCGTGCTTGCTTTTTCTCAGAAAGAGCCGTGGTGTGCGTTTTCGCCGGAAAACGCGTTTTCGGCCGAAAACGTGTACGTTTGCACTTCCCCGCCACAGGGAAGCTGCTAGCCGGGAATTCTCTGCCTGGTTCTACCCGCTGCCCGGAACGCTACGCAGGGCAAAAGCGGTTCTCGTCCTCCGTGCTTGCTTTTTCTCAGAAAGAGCCGTGGTGTGCGATTTCGCCGGAAAACGCGTTTTCGGCCGAAAACGTGTACGTTTGCACTTCCCCGCCACAGGGAAGCTGCTAGCCGGGAATTCTCTGCCTGGTTCTACCCGCTGCCCGGAACGCTACGCAGGGCAAAAGCGGTTCTCGTCCTCCGTGCTTGCTTTTTCTCAGAAAGAGCCGTGGTGTGCGTTTTCGCCGGAAAACGCGTTTTCGGCCGAAAACGTGTACGTTTGCACTTCCCCGCCACAGGGAAGCTGCTAGCCGGGAATTCTCTGCCTGGTTCTACCCGCTGCCCGGAACGCTACGCAGGGCAAAAGCGGTTCTCGTCCTCCGTGCTTGCTTTTTCTCAGAAAGAGCCGTGGTGTGCGTTTTCGCCGGAAAACGCGTTTTCGGCCGAAAACGTGTACGTTTGCACTTCCCCGCCACAGGGAAGCTGCTAGCCGGGAATTCTCTGCCTGGTTCTACCCGCTGCCCGGAACGCTACGCAGGGCAAAAGCGGTTCTCGTCCTCCGTGCTTGCTTTTTCTCAGAAAGAGCCGTGGTGTGCGTTTTCGCCGGAAAACGCGTTTTCGGCCGAAAACGTGTACGTTTGCACTTCCCCGCCACAGGGAAGCTGCTAGCCGGGAATTCTCTGCCTGGTTCTACCCGCTGCCCGGAACGCTACGCAGGGCAAAAGCGGTTCTCGTCCTCCGTGCTTGCTTTTTCTCAGAAAGAGCCGTGGTGTGCGTTTTCGCCGGAAAATGCGTTTTCGGCCGAAAACGTGTACGTTTGCACTTCCCCGCCACAGGGAAGCTGCTAGCCGGGAATTCTCTGCCTGGTTCTACCCGCTGCCCGGAACGCTACGCAGGGGAAAAGCGGTTCTCGTCCTCCGTGCTTGCTTTTTCTCAGAAAGAGCCGTGGTGTGCGTTTTCGCCGGAAAACGCGTTTTCGGCCGAAAACGTGTACGTTTGCACTTCTCCGCCACAGGGAAGCTGCTAGCCGGGAATTCTCTGCCTGGTTCTACCCGCTGCCCGGAACGCTACGCAGGGCAAAAGCGGTTCTCGTCCTCCGTGCTTGCTTTTTCTCAGAAAGAGCCGTGGTGTGCGTTTTCGCCGGAAAACGCGTTTTCGGCCGAAAACGTGTACGTTTGCACTTCCCCGCCACAGGGAAGCTGCTAGCCGGGAATTCTCTGCCTGGTTCTACCCGCTGCCCGGAACGCTACGCAGGGCAAAAGCGGTTCTCGTCCTCCGTGCTTGCTTTTTCTCAGAAAGAGCCGTGGTGTGCGTTTTCGCCGGAAAACGCTTTTTCGGCCGAAAACGTGTACGTTTGCACTTCCCCGCCACAGGGAAGCTGCTAGCCGGGAATTCTCTGCCTGGTTCTACCCGCTGCCCGGAACGCTACGCAGGGCAAAAGCGGTTCTCGTCCTCCGTGCTTGCTTTTTCTCAGAAAGAGCCGTGGTGTGCGTTTTCGCCGGAAAACGCGTTTTCGGCCGAAAACGTGTACGTTTGCACTTCCCCGCCACAGGGAAGCTGCTAGCCGGGAATTCTCTGCCTGGTTCTACCCGCTGCCCGGAACGCTACGCAGGGCAAAAGCGGTTCTCGTCCTCCGTGCTTGTTTTTTCTCAGAAAGAGCCGTGGTGTGCGTTTTCGCCGGAAAACTCGATTTCGGCCGAAAATGTGTACGTTTGCACTTCCCCGCCACAGGGAAGCTGCTAGCCGGGAATTCTCTGCCTGGTTCTACCCGCTGCCCGGAACGCTACGCAGGGCAAAAGCGGTTCTCGTCCTCCGTGCTTGCTTTTTCTCAGAAAGAGCCGTGGTGTGCGTTTTCGCCGGAAAACGCGTTTTCGGCCGAAAACGTGTACGTTTGCACTTCCCCGCCACAGGGAAGCTGCTAGCCGGGAATTCTCTGCCTGGTTCTACCCGCTGCCCGGAACGCTACGCAGGGCAAAAGCGGTTCTCGTCCTCCGTGCTTGCTTTTTCTCAGAAAGAGCCGTGGTGTGCGTTTTCGCCGGAAAACGCGTTTTCGGCCGAAAACGTGTACGTTTGCACTTCCCCGCCACAGGGAAGCTGCTAGCCGGGAATTCTCTGCCTGGTTCTACCCGCTGCCCGGAACGCTACGCAGGGCAAAAGCGGTTCTCGTCCTCCGTGCTTGCTTTTTCTCAGAAAGAGCCGTGGTGTGCGATTTCGCCGGAAAACGCGTTTTCGGCCGAAAACGTGTACGTTTGCACTTCCCCGCCACAGGGAAGCTGCTAGCCGGGAATTCTCTGCCTGGTTCTACCCGCTGCCCGGAACGCTACGCAGGGCAAAAGCGGTTCTCGTCCTCCGTGCTTGTTTTTTCTCAGAAAGAGCCGTGGTGTGCGTTTTCGCCGGAAAACGCGTTTTCGGCCGAAAACGTGTACGTTTGCACTTCCCCGCCACAGGGAAGCTGCTAGCCGGGAATTCTCTGCCTGGTTCTACCCGCTGCCCGGAACGCTACACAGGGCAAAAGCGGTTCTCGTCCTCCGTGCTTGCTTTTTCTCAGAAAGAGCCGTGGTGTGCGTTTTCGCCGGAAAACGCTTTTTCGGCCGAAAACGTGTACGTTTGCACTTCCCCGCCACAGGGAAGCTGCTAGCCGGGAATTCTCTGCCTGGTTCTACCCGCTGCCCGGAACGCTACGCAGGGCAAAAGCGGTTCTCGTCCTCCGTGCTTGCTTTTTCTCAGAAAGAGCCGTGGTGTGCGTTTTCGCCGGAAAACGCGTTTTCGGCCGAAAACGTGTACGTTTGCACTTCCCCGCCACAGGGAAGCTGCTAGCCGGGAATTCTCTGCCTGGTTCTACCCGCTGCCCGGAACGCTACGCAGGGCAAAAGCGGTTCTCGTCCTCCGTGCTTGCTTTTTCTCAGAAAGAGCCGTGGTGTGCGTTTTCGCCGGAAAATGCGTTTTCGGCCGAAAACGTGTACGTTTGCACTTCCCCGCCACAGGGAAGCTGCTAGCCGGGAATTCTCTGCCTGGTTCTACCCGCTGCCCGGAACGCTACGCAGGGCAAAAGCGGTTCTCGTCCTCCGTGCTTGCTTTTTCTCAGAAAGAGCCGTGGTGTGCGTTTTCGCCGGAAAACGCGTTTTCGGCCGAAAACGTGTACGTTTGCACTTCCCCGCCACAGGGAAGCTGCTAGCCGGGAATTCTCTGCCTGGTTCTACCCGCTGCCCGGAACGCTACGCAGGGCAAAAGCGGTTCTCGTCCTCCGTGCTTGCTTTTTCTCAGAAAGAGCCGTGGTGTGCGATTTCGCCGGAAAACGCGTTTTCGGCCGAAAACGTGTACGTTTGCACTTCCCCGCCACAGGGAAGCTGCTAGCCGGGAATTCTCTGCCTGGTTCTACCCGCTGCCCGGAACGCTACGCAGGGCAAAAGCGGTTCTCGTCCTCCGTGCTTGTTTTTTCTCAGAAAGAGCCGTGGTGTGCGTTTTCGCCGGAAAACTCGATTTCGGCCGAAAACGTGTACGTTTGCACTTCCCCGCCACAGGGAAGCTGCTAGCCGGGAATTCTCTGCCTGGTTCTACCCGCTGCCCGGAACGCTACGCAGGGCAAAAGCGGTTCTCGTCCTCCGTGCTTGCTTTTTCTCAGAAAGAGCCGTGGTGTGCGTTTTCGCCGGAAAACGCGTTTTCGGCCGAAAACGTGTACGTTTGCACTTCCCCGCCACAGGGAAGCTGCTAGCCGGGAATTCTCTGCCTGGTTCTACCCGCTGCCCGGAACGCTACGCAGGGCAAAAGCGGTTCTCGTCCTCCGTGCTTGCTTTTTCTCAGAAAGAGCCGTGGTGTGCGTTTTCGCCGGAAAACGCGTTTTCGGCCGAAAACGTGTACGTTTGCACTTCCCCGCCACAGGGAAGCTGCTAGCCGGGAATTCTCTGCCTGGTTCTACCCGCTGCCCGGAACGCTACGCAGGGCAAAAGCGGTTCTCGTCGTCCGTGCTTGCTTTTTCTCAGAAAGAGCCGTGGTGTGCGATTTCGCCGGAAAACGCGTTTTCGGCCGAAAACGTGTACGTTTGCACTTCCCCGCCACAGGGAAGCTGCTAGCCGGGAATTCTCTGCCTGGTTCTACCCGCTGCCCGGAACGCTACGCAGGGCAAAAGCGGTTCTCGTCCTCCGTGCTTGCTTTTTCTCAGAAAGAGCCGTGGTGTGCGATTTCGCCGGAAAACGCGTTTTCGGCCGAAAACGTGTACGTTTGCACTTCCCCGCCACAGGGAAGCTGCTATCCGGGAATTCTCTGCCTGGTTCTACCCGCTGCCCGGAACGCTACGCAGGGCAAAAGCGGTTCTCGTCCTCCGTGCTTGCTTTTTCTCAGAAAGAGCCGTGGTGTGCGTTTTCGCCGGAAAACGCGTTTTCGGCCGAAAACGTGTACGTTTGCACTTCCCCGCCACAGGGAAGCTGCTAGCCGGGAATTCTCTGCCTGGTTCTACCCGCTGCCCGGAACGCTACGCAGGGCAAAAGCGGTTCTCGTCCTCCGTGCTTGCTTTTTCTCAGAAAGAGCCGTGGTGTGCGATTTCGCCGGAAAACGCGTTTTCGGCCGAAAACGTGTACGTTTGCACTTCCCCGCCACAGGGAAGCTGCTATCCGGGAATTCTCTGCCTGGTTCTACCCGCTGCCCGGAACGCTACGCAGGGCAAAAGCGGTTCTCGTCCTCCGTGCTTGCTTTTTCTCAGAAAGAGCCGTGGTGTGCGTTTTCGCCGGAAAACGCGTTTTCGGCCGAAAACGTGTACGTTTGCACTTCCCCGCCACAGGGAAGCTGCTAGCCGGGAATTCTCTGCCTGGTTCTACCCGCTGCCCGGAACGCTACGCAGGGCAAAAGCGGTTCTCGTCCTCCGTGCTTGCTTTTTCTCAGAAAGAGCCGTGGTGTGCGATTTCGCCGGAAAACGCGTTTTCGGCCGAAAACGTGTACGTTTGCACTTCCCCGCCACAGGGAAGCTGCTAGCCGGGAATTCTCTGCCTGGTTCTACCCGCTGCCCGGAACGCTACGCAGGGCAAAAGCGGTTCTCGTCCTCCGTGCTTGCTTTTTCTCAGAAAGAGCCGTGGTGTGCGTTTTCGCCGGAAAACGCGTTTTCGGCCGAAAACGTGTACGTTTGCACTTCCCCGCCACAGGGAAGCTGCTAGCCGGGAATTCTCTGCCTGGTTCTACCCGCTGCCCGGAACGCTACGCAGGGCAAAAGCGGTTCTCGTCCTCCGTGCTTGCTTTTTCTCAGAAAGAGCCGTGGTGTGCGTTTTCGCCGGAAAACGCGTTTTCGGCCGAAAACGTGTACGTTTGCACTTCCCCGCCACAGGGAAGCTGCTAGCCGGGAATTCTCTGCCTGGTTCTACCCGCTGCCCGGAACGCTACGCAGGGCAAAAGCGGTTCTCGTCCTCCGTGCTTGCTTTTTCTCAGAAAGAGCCGTGGTGTGCGTTTTCGCCGGAAAACGCGTTTTCGGCCGAAAACGTGTACGTTTGCACTTCCCCGCCACAGGGAAGCTGCTAGCCGGGAATTCTCTGCCTGGTTCTACCCGCTGCCCGGAACGCTACGCAGGGCAAAAGCGGTTCTCGTCCTCCGTGCTTGCTTTTTCTCAGAAAGAGCCGTGGTGTGCGTTTTCGCCGGAAAATACGTTTTCGGCCGAAAACGTGTACGTTTGCACTTCCCCGCCACAGGGAAGCTGCTAGCCGGGAATTCTCTGCCTGGTTCTACCCGCTGCCCGGAACGCTACGCAGGGGAAAAGCGGTTCTCGTCCTCCGTGCTTGCTTTTTCTCAGAAAGAGCCGTGGTGTGCGTTTTCGCCGGAAAACGCGTTTTCGGCCGAAAACGTGTACGTTTGCACTTCTCCGCCACAGGGAAGCTGCTAGCCGGGAATTCTCTGCCTGGTTCTACCCGCTGCCCGGAACGCTACGCAGGGCAAAAGCGGTTCTCGTCCTCCGTGCTTGCTTTTTCTCAGAAAGAGCCGTGGTGTGCGTTTTCGCCGGAAAACGCGTTTTCGGCCGAAAACGTGTACGTTTGCACTTCCCCGCCACAGGGAAGCTGCTAGCCGGGAATTCTCTGCCTGGTTCTACCCGCTGCCCGGAACGCTACGCAGGGCAAAAGCGGTTCTCGTCCTCCGTGCTTGCTTTTTCTCAGAAAGAGCCGTGGTGTGCGTTTTCGCCGGAAAACGCGTTTTCGGCCGAAAACGTGTACGTTTGCACTTCCCCGCCACAGGGAAGCTGCTAGCCGGGAATTCTCTGCCTGGTTCTACCCGCTGCCCGGAACGCTACGCAGGGCAAAAGCGGTTCTCGTTCTCCGTGCTTGCTTTTTCTCAGAAAGAGCCGTGGTGTGCGTTTTCGCCGGAAAACGCGTTTTCGGCCGAAAACGTGTACGTTTGCACTTCCCCGCCACAGGGAAGCTGCTAGCCGGGAATTCTCTGCCTGGTTCTACCCGCTGCCCGGAACGCTACGCAGGGCAAAAGCGGTTCTCGTCCTCCGTGCTTGCTTTTTCTCAGAAAGAGCCGTGGTGTGCGTTTTCGCCGGAAAATGCGTTTTCGGCCGAAAACGTGTACGTTTGCACTTCCCCGCCACAGGGAAGCTGCTAGCCGGGAATTCTCTGCCTGGTTCTACCCGCTGCCCGGAACGCTACGCAGGGCAAAAGCGGTTCTCGTCCTCCGTGCTTGCTTTATCTCAGAAAGAACCGTGGTGTCCCTTTTCGCCGGAAAACGCGTTTTCGGCCGAAAACGTGTACGTTTGCACTTCCCCGCCACAGGGAAGCTGCTAGCCGGGAATTCTCTGCCTGGTTCTACCCGCTGCCCGGAACGCTACGCAGGGCAAAAGCGGTTCTCGTCCTCCGTGCTTGCTTTTTCTCAGAAAGAGCCGTGGTGTGCGATTTCGCCGGAAAACGCGTTTTCGGCCGAAAACGTGTACGTTTGCACTTCCCCGCCACAGGGAAGCTGCTAGCCGGGAATTCTCTGCCTGGTTCTACCCGCTGCCCGGAACGCTACGCAGGGCAAAAGCGGTTCTCGTCCTCCGTGCTTGTTTTTTCTCAGAAAGAGCCGTGGTGTGCGTTTTCGCCGGAAAACGCGTTTTCGGCCGAAAACGTGTACGTTTGCACTTCCCCGCCACAGGGAAGCTGCTAGCCGGGAATTCTCTGCCTGGTTCTACCCGCTGCCCGGAACGCTACGCAGGGCAAAAGCGGTTCTCGTCCTCCGTGCTTGCTTTTTCTCAGAAAGAGCCGTGGTGTGCGTTTTCGCCGGAAAACGCGTTTTCGGCCGAAAACGTGTACGTTTGCACTTCCCCGCCACAGGGAAGCTGCTAGCCGGGAATTCTCTGCCTGGTTCTACCCGCTGCCCGGAACGCTACGCAGGGCAAAAGCGGTTCTCGTCCTCCGTGCTTGCTTTTTCTCAGAAAGAGCCGTGGTGTGCGTTTTCGCCGGAAAACGCTTTTTCGGCCGAAAACGTGTACGTTTGCACTTCCCCGCCACAGGGAAGCTGCTAGCCGGGAATTCTCTGCCTGGTTCTACCCGCTGCCCGGAACGCTACGCAGGGCAAAAGCGGTTCTCGTCCTCCGTGCTTGCTTTTTCTCAGAAAGAGCCGTGGTGTGCGTTTTCGCCGGAAAACGCGTTTTCGGCCGAAAACGTGTACGTTTGCACTTCCCCGCCACAGGGAAGCTGCTAGCCGGGAATTCTCTGCCTGGTTCTACCCGCTGCCCGGAACGCTACGCAGGGCAAAAGCGGTTCTCGTTCTCCGTGCTTGCTTTTTCTCAGAAAGAGCCGTGGTGTGCGTTTTCGCCGGAAAACGCGTTTTCGGCCGAAAACGTGTACGTTTGCACTTCCCCGCCACAGGGAAGCTGCTAGCCGGGAATTCTCTGCCTGGTTCTACCCGCTGCCCGGAACGCTACGCAGGGCAAAAGCGGTTCTCGTCCTCCGTGCTTGCTTTTTCTCAGAAAGAGCCGTGGTGTGCGTTTTCGCCGGAAAATGCGTTTTCGGCCGAAAACATGTACGTTTGCACTTCCCCGCCACAGGGAAGCTGCTAGCCGGGAATTCTCTGCCTGGTTCTACCCGCTGCCCGGAACGCTACGCAGGGCAAAAGCGGTTCTCGTCCTCCGTGCTTGCTTTATCTCAGAAAGAACCGTGGTGTCCCTTTTCGCCGGAAAACGCGTTTTCGGCCGAAAACGTGTACGTTTGCACTTCCCCGCCACAGGGAAGCTGCTAGCCGGGAATTCTCTGCCTGGTTCTACCCGCTGCCCGGAACGCTACGCAGGGCAAAAGCGGTTCTCGTCCTCCGTGCTTGCTTTTTCTCAGAAAGAGCCGTGGTGTGCGATTTCGCCGGAAAACGCGTTTTCGGCCGAAAACGTGTACGTTTGCACTTCCCCGCCACAGGGAAGCTGCTAGCCGGGAATTCTCTGCCTGGTTCTACCCGCTGCCCGGAACGCTACGCAGGGCAAAAGCGGTTCTCGTCCTCCGTGCTTGTTTTTTCTCAGAAAGAGCCGTGGTGTGCGTTTTCGCCGGAAAACGCGTTTTCGGCCGAAAACGTGTACGTTTGCACTTCCCCGCCACAGGGAAGCTGCTAGCCGGGAATTCTCTGCCTGGTTCTACCCGCTGCCCGGAACGCTACGCAGGGCAAAAGCGGTTCTCGTCCTCCGTGCTTGCTTTTTCTCAGAAAGAGCCGTGGTGTGCGTTTTCGCCGGAAAACGCGTTTTCGGCCGAAAACGTGTACGTTTGCACTTCCCCGCCACAGGGAAGCTGCTAGCCGGGAATTCTCTGCCTGGTTCTACCCGCTGCCCGGAACGCTACGCAGGGCAAAAGCGGTTCTCGTCCTCCGTGCTTGCTTTTTCTCAGAAAGAGCCGTGGTGTGCGTTTTCGCCGGAAAACGCTTTTTCGGCCGAAAACGTGTACGTTTGCACTTCCCCGCCACAGGGAAGCTGCTAGCCGGGAATTCTCTGCCTGGTTCTACCCGCTGCCCGGAACGCTACGCAGGGCAAAAGCGGTTCTCGTCCTCCGTGCTTGCTTTTTCTCAGAAAGAGCCGTGGTGTGCGTTTTCGCCGGAAAACGCGTTTTCGGCCGAAAACGTGTACGTTTGCACTTCCCCGCCACAGGGAAGCTGCTAGCCGGGAATTCTCTGCCTGGTTCTACCCGCTGCCCGGAACGCTACGCAGGGCAAAAGCGGTTCTCGTCCTCCGTGCTTGTTTTTTCTCAGAAAGAGCCGTGGTGTGCGATTTCGCCGGAAAACTCGTTTTCGGCCGAAAACGTGTACGTTTGCACTTCCCCGCCACAGGGAAGCTGCTAGCCGGGAATTCTCTGCCTGGTTCTACCCGCTGCCCGGAACGCTACGCAGGGCAAAAGCGGTTCTCGTCCTCCGTGCTTGTTTTTTCTCAGAAAGAGCCGTGGTGTGCGTTTTCGCCGGAAAACGCTTTTTCGGCCGAAAACGTGTACGTTTGCACTTCCCCGCCACAGGGAAGCTGCTAGCCGGGAATTCTCTGCCTGGTTCTACCCGCTGCCCGGAACGCTACGCAGGGCAAAAGCGGTTCTCGTCCTCCGTGCTTGCTTTTTCTCAGAAAGAGCCGTGGTGTGCGATTTCGCCGGAAAACGCGTTTTCGGCCGAAAACGTGTACGTTTGCACTTCCCCGCCACAGGGAAGCTGCTAGCCGGGAATTCTCTGCCTGGTTCTACCCGCTGCCCGGAACGCTACGCAGGGCAAAAGCGGTTCTCGTCCTCCGTGCTTGCTTTTTCTCAGAAAGAGCCGTGGTGTGCGTTTTCGCCGGAAAACGCGTTTTCGGCCGAAAACGTGTACGTTTGCACTTCCCCGCCACAGGGAAGCTGCTAGCCGGGAATTCTCTGCCTGGTTCTACCCGCTGCCCGGAACGCTACGCAGGGCAAAAGCGGTTCTCGTCCCCCGTGCTTGCTTTTTCTCAGAAAGAGCCGTGGTGTGCGTTTTCGCCGGAAAACGCGTTTTCGGCCGAAAACGTGTACGTTTGCACTTCCCCGCCACAGGGAAGCTGCTAGCCGGGAATTCTCTGCCTGGTTCTACCCGCTGCCCGGAACGCTACGCAGGGCAAAAGCGGTTCTCGTCCTCCGTGCTTGCTTTTTCTCAGAAAGAGCCGTGGTGTGCGTTTTCGCCGGAAAACGCGTTTTCGGCCGAAAACGTGTACGTTTGCACTTCCCCGCCACAGGGAAGCTGCTAGCCGGGAATTCTCTGCCTGGTTCTACCCGCTGCCCGGAACGCTACGCAGGGCAAAAGCGGTTCTCGTCCTCCGTGCTTGCTTTTTCTCAGAAAGAGCCGTGGTGTGCGTTTTCGCCGGAAAACGCGTTTTCGGCCGAAAACGTGTACGTTTGCACTTCCCCGCCACAGGGAAGCTGCTAGCCGGGAATTCTCTGCCTGGTTCTACCCGCTGCCCGGAACGCTACGCAGGGCAAAAGCGGTTCTCGTCCTCCGTGCTTGCTTTTTCTCAGAAAGAGCCGTGGTGTGCGTTTTCGCCGGAAAACGCGTTTTCGGCCGAAAACGTGTACGTTTGCACTTCCCCGCCACAGGGAAGCTGCTAGCCGGGAATTCTCTGCCTGGTTCTACCCGCTGCCCGGAACGCTACGCAGGGCAAAAGCGGTTCTCGTCCTCCGTGCTTGCTTTTTCTCAGAAAGAGCCGTGGTGTGCGATTTCGCCGGAAAACGCGTTTTCGGCCGAAAACGTGTACGTTTGCACTTCCCCGCCACAGGGAAGCTGCTAGCCGGGAATTCTCTGCCTGGTTCTACCCGCTGCCCGGAACGCTACGCAGGGCAAAAGCGGTTCTCGTCCTCCGTGCTTGCTTTTTCTCAGAAAGAGCCGTGGTGTGCGATTTCGCCGGAAAACGCGTTTTCGGCCGAAAACGTGTACGTTTGCACTTCCCCGCCACAGGGAAGCTGCTAGCCGGGAATTCTCTGCCTGGTTCTGCCCGCTGCCCGGAACGCTACGCAGGGCAAAAGCGGTTCTCGTCCTCCGTGCTTGCTTTTTCTCAGAAAGAGCCGTGGTGTGCGTTTTCGCCGGAAAACGCGTTTTCGGCCGAAAACGTGTACGTTTGCACTTCCCCGCCACAGGGAAGCTGCTAGCCGGGAATTCTCTGCCTGGTTCTACCCGCTGCCCGGAACGCTACGCAGGGCAAAAGCGGTTCTCGTCCTCCGTGCTTGCTTTTTCTCAGAAAGAGCCGTGGTGTGCGTTTTCGCCGGAAAACGCGTTTTCGGCCGAAAACGTGTACGTTTGCACTTCCCCGCCACAGGGAAGCTGCTAGCCGGGAATTCTCTGCCTGGTTCTACCCGCTGCCCGGAACGCTACGCAGGGCAAAAGCGGTTCTCGTCCTCCGTGCTTGCTTTTTCTCAGAAAGAACCGTGGTGTGCGTTTTCGCCGGAAAACGCGTTTTCGGCCGAAAACGTGTACGTTTGCACTTCCCCGCCACAGGGAAGCTGCTAGCCGGGAATTCTCTGCCTGGTTCTACCCGCTGCCCGGAACGCTACGCAGGGCAAAAGCGGTTCTCGTCCTCCGTGCTTGCTTTTTCTCAGAAAGAGCCGTGGTGTGCGTTTTCGCCGGAAAACGCGTTTTCGGCCGAAAACGTGTACGTTTGCACTTCCCCGCCACAGGGAAGCTGCTAGCCGGGAATTCTCTGCCTGGTTCTACCCGCTGCCCGGAACGCTACGCAGGGCAAAAGCGGTTCTCGTCCTCCGTGCTTGCTTTTTCTCAGAAAGAGCCGTGGTGTGCGTTTTCGCCGGAAAACGCGTTTTCGGCCGAAAACGTGTACGTTTGCACTTCCCCGCCACAGGGAAGCTGCTAGCCGGGAATTCTCTGCCTGGTTCTACCCGCTGCCCGGAACGCTACGCAGGGCAAAAGCGGTTCTCGTCCTCCGTGCTTGCTTTTTCTCAGAAAGAGCCGTGGTGTGCGTTTTCGCCGGAAAACGCGTTTTCGGCCGAAAACGTGTACGTTTGCACTTCCCCGCCACAGGGAAGCTGCTAGCCGGGAATTCTCTGCCTGGTTCTACCCGCTGCCCGGAACGCTACGCAGGGCAAAAGCGGTTCTCGTCCTCCGTGCTTGCTTTTTCTCAGAAAGAGCCGTGGTGTGCGATTTCGCCGGAAAACGCGTTTTCGGCCGAAAACGTGTACGTTTGCACTTCCCCGCCACAGGGAAGCTGCTAGCCGGGAATTCTCTGCCTGGTTCTACCCGCTGCCCGGAACGTTAAGCAGGGCAAAATCGGTTCTCGTCCTCCGTGCTTGCTTTTTCTCAGAAAGAGCCGTGGTGTGCGTTTTCGCCGGAAAACGCGTTTTAGGCCGAAAACATGTACGTTTGCACTTCCCCGCCACAGGGAAGCTGCTAGCCGGGAATTCTCTGCCTGGTTCTACCCGCTGCCCGGAACGCTACGCAGGGCAAAAGTGGTTCTCGTCCTCCGTGCTTGCTTTTTCTCAGAAAGAGCCGTGGTGTGCGATTTCGCCGGAAAACGCGTTTTCGGCCGAAAACGTGTACGTTTGCACTTCCCCGCCACAGGGAAGCTGCTAGCCGGGAATTCTCTGCCTGGTTCTACCCGCTGCCCGGAACGCTACGCAGGGCAAAAGCGGTTCTCGTCCTCCGTGCTTGCTTTTTCTCAGAAAGAGCCGTGGTGTGCGATTTCGCCGGAAAACGCGTTTTCGGCCGAAAACGTGTACGTTTGCACTTCCCCGCCACAGGGAAGCTGCTAGCCGGGAATTCTCTGCCTGGTTCTACCCGCTGCCCGGAACGCTACGCAGGGCAAAAGCGGTTCTCGTCCTCCGTGCTTGCTTTTTCTCAGAAAGAGCCGTGGTGTGCGATTTCGCCGGAAAACGCGTTTTCGGCCGAAAACGTGTACGTTTGCACTTCCCCGCCACAGGGAAGCTGCTAGCCGGGAATTCTCTGCCTGGTTCTACCCGCTGCCCGGAACGCTACGCAGGGCAAAAGCGGTTCTCGTCCTCCGTGCTTGCTTTTTCTCAGAAAGAGCCGTGGTGTGCGATTTCGCCGGAAAACGCGTTTTCGGCCGCAAACGTGTACGTTTGCACTTCCCCGCCACAGGGAAGCTGCTATCCGGGAATTCTCTGCCTGGTTCTACCCGCTGCCCGGAACGCTACGCAGGGCAAAAGCGGTTCTCGTCCTCCGTGCTTGCTTTTTCTCAGAAAGAGCCGTGGTGTGCGATTTCGCCGGAAAACGCGTTTTCGGCCGAAAACGTGTACGTTTGCACTTCCCCGCCACAGGGAAGCTGCTAGCCGGGAATTCTCTGCCTGGTTCTACCCGCTGCCCGGAACGCTACGCAGGGCAAAAGCGGTTCTCGTCCTCCGTGCTTGCTTTTTCTCAGAAAGAGCCGTGGTGTGCGTTTTTGCCGGAAAACGCGTTTTCGGCCGAAAACGTGTACGTTTGCACTTCCCCGCCACAGGGAAGCTGCTAGCCGGGAATTCTCTGCCTGGTTCTACCCGCTGCCCGGAACGTTAAGCAGGGCAAAAGCGGTTCTCGTCCTCCGTGCTTGCTTTTTCTCAGAAAGAGCCATAGTGTGCGTTTTCGCAGGAAAACGCGTTTTCGGCGGAAAACGTGTACGTTTGCACTTCCCCGCCACAGGGAAGCTGCTAGCCGGGAATTCTCTGCCTGGTTCTACCCGCTGCCCGGAACGCTACGCAGGGCAAAAGCGGTTCTCGTCCTCCGTGCTTGCTTTTTCTCAGAAAGAGCCGTGGTGTGCGTTTTCGCCGGAAAACGCGTTTTCGGCCGAAAACGTGTACGTTTGCACTTCCCCGCCACAGGGAAGCTGCTAGCCGGGAATTCTCTGCCTGGTTCTACCCGCTGCCCGGAACGCTACGCAGGGCAAAAGCGGTTCTCGTCCTCCGTGCTTGCTTTTTCTCAGAAAGAGCCGTGGTGTGCGTTTTCGCCGGAAAACGCGTTTTCGGCCGAAAACGTGTACGTTTGCACTTCCCCGCCACAGGGAAGCTGCTAGCCGGGAATTCTCTGCCTGGTTCTACCCGCTGCCCGGAACGCTACGCAGGGCAAAAGCGGTTCTCGTCCTCCGTGCTTGCTTTTTCTCAGAAAGAGCCGTGGTGTGCGTTTTCGCCGGAAAACGCGTTTTCGGCCGAAAACGTGTACGTTTGCACTTCCCCGCCACAGGGAAGCTGCTAGCCGGGAATTCTCTGCCTGGTTCTACCCGCTGCCCGGAACGCTACGCAGGGCAAAAGCGGTTCTCGTCCTCCGTGCTTGCTTTTTCTCAGAAAGAGCCGTGGTGTGCGTTTTCGCCGGAAAATGCGTTTTCGGCCGAAAACGTGTACGTTTGCACTTCCCCGCCACAGGGAAGCTGCTAGCCGGGAATTCTCTGCCTGGTTCTACCCGCTGCCCGGAACGCTACGCAGGGCAAAAGCGGTTCTCGTCCTCCGTGCTTGCTTTTTCTCAGAAAGAGCCGTGGTGTGCCTTTTCGCCGGAAAACGCGTTTTCGGCCGAAAACGTGTACGTTTGCACTTCCCCGCCACAGGGAAGCTGCTAGCCGGGAATTCTCTGCCTGGTTCTACCCGCTGCCCGGAACGCTACGCAGGGCAAAAGCGGTTCTCGTCCTCCGTGCTTGCTTATTCTCAGAAAGAGCCGTGGTGTGCGATTTCGCCGGAAAACGCGTTTTCGGCCGAAAACGTGTACGTTTGCACTTCCCCGCCACAGGGAAGCTGCTAGCCGGGAATTCTCTGCCTGGTTCTACCCGCTGCCCGGAACGCTACGCAGGGCAAAAGCGGTTCTCGTCCTCCGTGCTTGCTTTTTCTCAGAAAGAGCCGTGGTGTGCGTTTTCGCCGGAAAACGCGTTTTCGGCCGAAAACGTGTACGTTTGCACTTCCCCGCCACAGGGAAGCTGCTAGCCGGGAATTCTCTGCCTGGTTCTACCCGCTGCCCGGAACGCTACGCAGGGCAAAAGCGGTTCTCGTCCTCCGTGCTTGCTTTTTCTCAGAAAGAGCCGTGGTGTGCGTTTTCGCCGGAAAACGCGTTTTCGGCCGAAAACGTGTACGTTTGCACTTCCCCGCCACAGGGAAGCTGCTAGCCGGGAATTCTCTGCCTGGTTCTACCCGCTGCCCGGATCGCTACGCAGGGCAAAAGCGGTTCTCGTCCTCCGTGCTTGCTTTTTCTCAGAAAGAGCCGTGGTGTGCGATTTCGCCGGAAAACGCGTTTTCGGCCGAAAACGTGTACGTTTGCACTTCCCCGCCACAGGGAAGCTGCTAGCCGGGAATTCTCTGCCTGGTTCTACCCGCTGCCCGGAACGCTACGCAGGGCAAAAGCGGTTCTCGTCCTCCGTGCTTGCTTTTTCTCAGAAAGAGCCGTGGTGTGCCTTTTCGCCGGAAAACGCGTTTTCGGCCGAAAACGTGTACGTTTGCACTTCCCCGCCACAGGGAAGCTGCTAGCCGGGAATTCTCTGCCTGGTTCTACCCGCTGCCCGGAACGTTAAGCAGGGCAAAAGCGGTTCTCGTCCTCCGTGCTTGCTTTTTCTCAGAAAGAGCCGTGGTGTGCGTTTTCGCCGGAAAACGCGTTTTCGGCCGAAAACATGTACGTTTGCACTTCCCCGCCACAGGGAAGCTGCTAGCCGGGAATTCTCTGCCTGGTTCTACCCGCTGCCCGGAACGCTACGCAGGGCAAAAGTGGTTCTCGTCCTCCGTGCTTGCTTTTTCTCAGAAAGAGCCGTGGTGTGCGATTTCGCCGGAAAACGCGTTTTCGGCCGAAAACGTGTACGTTTGCACTTCCCCGCCACAGGGAAGCTGCTAGCCGGGAATTCTCTGCCTGGTTCTACCCGCTGCCCGGAACGCTACGCAGGGCAAAAGCGGTTCTCGTCCTCCGTGCTTGCTTTTTCTCAGAAAGAGCCGTGGTGTGCGTTTTCGCCGGAAAACGCGTTTTCGGCCGAAAACGTGTACGTTTGCACTTCCCCGCCACAGGGAAGCTGCTAGCCGGGAATTCTCTGCCTGGTTCTACCCGCTGCCCGGAACGCTACGCAGGGCAAAAGCGGTTCTCGTCCTCCGTGCTTGCTTTTTCTCAGAAAGAGCCGTGGTGTGCGATTTCGCCGGAAAACGCGTTTTCGGCCGAAAACGTGTACGTTTGCACTTCCCCGCCACAGGGAAGCTGCTAGCCGGGAATTCTCTGCCTGGTTCTACCCGCTGCCCGGAACGCTACGCAGGGCAAAAGCGGTTCTCGTCCTCCGTGCTTGCTTTTTCTCAGAAAGAGCCGTGGTGTGCGATTTCGCCGGAAAACGCGTTTTCGGCCGAAAACGTGTACGTTTGCACTTCCCCGCCACAGGGAAGCTGCTAGCCGGGAATTCTCTGCCTGGTTCTACCCGCTGCCCGGAACGCTACGCAGGGCAAAAGC
Source organism: Athene noctua (assembly GCF_965140245.1). NCBI lineage: Eukaryota > Metazoa > Chordata > Aves > Strigiformes > Strigidae > Athene > Athene noctua. The sequence goes on from NW_027437735.1 coordinate 135,558, forward strand.
GGTTCTCGTCCTCCGTGCTTGCTTTTTCTCAGAAAGAGCCGTGGTGTGCGTTTTCGCCGGAAAACGCGTTTTCGGCCGAAAACGTGTACGTTTGCACTTCCCCGCCACAGGGAAGCTGCTAGCCGGGAATTCTCTGCCTGGTTCTACCCGCTGCCCGGAACGCTACGCAGGGCAAAAGCGGTTCGCGTCCTCCGTGCTTGCTTTTTCTCAGAAAGAGCCGTGGTGTGCGATTTCGCCGGAAAACGCGTTTTCGGCCGAAAACGTGTACGTTTGCACTTCCCCGCCACAGGGAAGCTGCTAGCCGGGAATTCTCTGCCTGGTTCTACCCGCTGCCCGGAACGCTACGCAGGGCAAAAGCGGTTCTCGTCCTCCGTGCTTGCTTTTTCTCAGAAAGAGCCGTGGTGTGCGTTTTCGCCGGAAAACGCGTTTTCGGCCGAAAACGTGTACGTTTGCACTTCCCCGCCACAGGGAAGCTGCTAGCCGGGAATTCTCTGCCTGGTTCTACCCGCTGCCCGGAACGCTACGCAGGGCAAAAGCGGTTCTCGTCCTCCGTGCTTGCTTTTTCTCAGAAAGAGCCGTGGTGTGCGATTTCGCCGGAAAACGCGTTTTCGGCCGAAAACGTGTACGTTTGCACTTCCCCGCCACAGGGAAGCTGCTAGCCGGGAATTCTCTGCCTGGTTCTACCCGCTGCCCGGAACGCTACGCAGGGCAAAAGCGGTTCTCGTCCTCCGTGCTTGTTTTTTCTCAGAAAGAGCCGTGGTGTGCGTTTTCGCCGGAAAACGCGTTTTCGGCCGAAAACGTGTACGTTTGCACTTCCCCGCCACAGGGAAGCTGCTAGCCGGGAATTCTCTGCCTGGTTCTACCCGCTGCCCGGAACGCTACACAGGGCAAAAGCGGTTCTCGTCCTCCGTGCTTGCTTTTTCTCAGAAAGAGCCGTGGTGTGCGTTTTCGCCGGAAAACGCGTTTTCGGCCGAAAACGTGTACGTTTGCACTTCCCCGCCACAGGGAAGCTGCTAGCCGGGAATTCTCTGCCTGGTTCTACCCGCTGCCCGGAACGCTACGCAGGGCAAAAGCGGTTCTCGTCCTCCGTGCTTGCTTTTTCTCAGAAAGAGCCGTGGTGTGCGTTTTCGCCGGAAAACGCGTTTTCGGCCGAAAACGTGTACGTTTGCACTTCCCCGCCACAGGGAAGCTGCTAGCCGGGAATTCTCTGCCTGGTTCTACCCGCTGCCCGGATCGCTACGCAGGGCAAAAGCGGTTCTCGTCCTCCGTGCTTGCTTTTTCTCAGAAAGAGCCGTGGTGTGCGTTTTCGCCGGAAAACGCGTTTTCGGCCGAAAACGTGTACGTTTGCACTTCCCCGCCACAGGGAAGCTGCTAGCCGGGAATTCTCTGCCTGGTTCTACCCGCTGCCCGGAACGCTACGCAGGGGAAAAGCGGTTCTCGTCCTCCGTGCTTGCTTTTTCTCAGAAAGAGCCGTGGTGTGCGTTTTCGCCGGAAAACGCGTTTTCGGCCGAAAACGTGTACGTTTGCACTTCTCCGCCACAGGGAAGCTGCTAGCCGGGAATTCTCTGCCTGGTTCTACCCGCTGCCCGGAACGCTACGCAGGGCAAAAGCGGTTCTCGTCCTCCGTGCTTGCTTTTTCTCAGAAAGAGCCGTGGTGTGCGTTTTCGCCGGAAAACGCGTTTTCGGCCGAAAACGTGTACGTTTGCACTTCCCCGCCACAGGGAAGCTGCTAGCCGGGAATTCTCTGCCTGGTTCTACCCGCTGCCCGGAACGCTACGCAGGGCAAAAGCGGTTCTCGTCCTCCGTGCTTGCTTTTTCTCAGAAAGAGCCGTGGTGTGCGTTTTCGCCGGAAAACGCGTTTTCGGCCGAAAACGTGTACGTTTGCACTTCCCCGCCACAGGGAAGCTGCTAGCCGGGAATTCTCTGCCTGGTTCTACCCGCTGCCCGGAACGCTACGCAGGGCAAAAGCGGTTCTCGTCCTCCCTGCTTGCTTTTTCTCAGAAAGAGCCGTGGTGTGCGTTTTCGCCGGAAAACGCGTTTTCGGCCGAAAACGTGTACGTTTGCACTTCCCCGCCACAGGGAAGCTGCTAGCCGGGAATTCTCTGCCTGGTTCTACCCGCTGCCCGGAACGCTACGCAGGGCAAAAGCGGTTCTCGTCCTCCGTGCTTGCTTTTTCTCAGAAAGAGCCGTGGTGTGCGTTTTCGCCGGAAAACGCGTTTTCGGCCGAAAACGTGTACGTTTGCACTTCCCCGCCACAGGGAAGCTGCTAGCCGGGACTTCTCTGCCTGGTTCTACCCGCTGCCCGGAACGCTACGCAGGGCAAAAGCGGTTCTCGTCCTCCGTGCTTGCTTTTTCTCAGAAAGAGCCGTGGTGTGCGTTTTCGCCGGAAAACGAGTTTTCGGCCGAAAACGTGTACGTTTGCACTTCCCCGCCACAGGGAAGCTGCTAGCCGGGAATTCTCTGCCTGGTTCTACCCGCTGCCCGGAACGCTACGCAGGGCAAAAGCGGTTCTCGTCCTCCGTGCTTGCTTTTTCTCAGAAAGAGCCGTGGTGTGCGTTTTCGCCGGAAAACGCGTTTTCGGCCGAAAACGTGTACGTTTGCACTTCCCCGCCACAGGGAAGCTGCTAGCCGGGAATTCTCTGCCTGGTTCTACCCGCTGCCCGGATCGCTACGCAGGGCAAAAGCGGTTCTCGTCCTCCGTGCTTGCTTTTTCTCAGAAAGAGCCGTGGTGTGCGTTTTCGCCGGAAAACGCGTTTTCGGCCGAAAACGTGTACGTTTGCACTTCCCCGCCACAGGGAAGCTGCTAGCCGGGAATTCTCTGCCTGGTTCTACCCGCTGCCCGGAACGCTACGCAGGGGAAAAGCGGTTCTCGTCCTCCGTGCTTGCTTTTTCTCAGAAAGAGCCGTGGTGTGCGTTTTCGCCGGAAAACGCGTTTTCGGCCGAAAACGTGTACGTTTGCACTTCTCCGCCACAGGGAAGCTGCTAGCCGGGAATTCTCTGCCTGGTTCTACCCGCTGCCCGGAACGCTACGCAGGGCAAAAGCGGTTCTCGTCCTCCGTGCTTGCTTTTTCTCAGAAAGAGCCGTGGTGTGCGTTTTCGCCGGAAAACGCGTTTTCGGCCGAAAACGTGTACGTTTGCACTTCCCCGCCACAGGGAAGCTGCTAGCCGGGAATTCTCTGCCTGGTTCTACCCGCTGCCCGGAACGCTACGCAGGGCAAAAGCGGTTCTCGTCCTCCGTGCTTGCTTTTTCTCAGAAAGAGCCGTGGTGTGCGTTTTCGCCGGAAAACGCGTTTTCGGCCGAAAACGTGTACGTTTGCACTTCCCCGCCACAGGGAAGCTGCTAGCCGGGAATTCTCTGCCTGGTTCTACCCGCTGCCCGGAACGCTACGCAGGGCAAAAGCGGTTCTCGTCCTCCCTGCTTGCTTTTTCTCAGAAAGAGCCGTGGTGTGCGTTTTCGCCGGAAAACGCGTTTTCGGCCGAAAACGTGTACGTTTGCACTTCCCCGCCACAGGGAAGCTGCTAGCCGGGAATTCTCTGCCTGGTTCTACCCGCTGCCCGGAACGCTACGCAGGGCAAAAGCGGTTCTCGTCCTCCGTGCTTGCTTTTTCTCAGAAAGAGCCGTGGTGTGCGTTTTCGCCGGAAAACGCGTTTTCGGCCGAAAACGTGTACGTTTGCACTTCCCCGCCACAGGGAAGCTGCTAGCCGGGAATTCTCTGCCTGGTTCTACCCGCTGCCCGGAACGCTACGCAGGGCAAAAGCGGTTCTCGTCCTCCGTGCTTGCTTTTTCTCAGAAAGAGCCGTGGTGTGCGTTTTCGCCGGAAAACGCGTTTTCGGCCGAAAACGTGTACGTTTGCACTTCCCCGCCACAGGGAAGCTGCTAGCCGGGAATTCTCTGCCTGGTTCTACCCGCTGCCCGGAACGCTACGCAGGGCAAAAGCGGTTCTCGTCCTCCGTGCTTGCTTTTTCTCAGAAAGAGCCGTGGTGTGCGTTTTCGCCGGAAAACGCGTTTTCGGCCGAAAACGTGTACGTTTGCACTTCCCCGCCACAGGGAAGCTGCTAGCCGGGAATTCTCTGCCTGGTTCTACCCGCTGCCCGGAACGCTACGCAGAGCAAAAGCGGTTCTCGTCCTCCGTGCTTGCTTTTTCTCAGAAAGAGCCGTGGTGTGCGTTTTCGCCGGAAAACGCGTTTTCGGCCGAAAACGTGTACGTTTGCACTTCCCCGCCACAGGGAAGCTGCTAGCCGGGAATTCTCTGCCTGGTTCTACCCGCTGCCCGGAACGCTACGCAGGGCAAAAGCGGTTCTCGTCCTCCGTGCTTGCTTTTTCTCAGAAAGAGCCGTGGTGTGCGATTTCGCCGGAAAACGCGTTTTCGGCCGAAAACGTGTACGTTTGCACTTCCCCGCTACAGGGAAGCTGCTAGCCGGGAATTCTCTGCCTGGTTCTACCCGCTGCCCGGAACGCTACGCAGGGCAAAAGCGGTTCTCGTCCTCCGTGCTTGTTTTTTCTCAGAAAGAGCCGTGGTGTGCGTTTTCGCCGGAAAACTCGATTTCGGCCGAAAACGTGTACGTTTGCACTTCCCCGCCACAGGGAAGCTGCTAGCCGGGAATTCTCTGCCTGGTTCTACCCGCTGCCCGGAACGCTACGCAGGGCAAAAGCGGTTCTCGTCCTCCGTGCTTGCTTTTTCTCAGAAAGAGCCGTGGTGTGCGTTTTCGCCGGAAAACGCGTTTTCGGCCGAAAACGTGTACGTTTGCACTTCCCCGCCACAGGGAAGCTGCTAGCCGGGAATTCTCTGCCTGGTTCTACCCGCTGCCCGGAACGCTACGCAGGGCAAAAGCGGTTCTCGTCCTCCGTGCTTGCTTTTTCTCAGAAAGAGCCGTGGTGTGCGTTTTCGCCGGAAAACGCTTTTTCGGCCGAAAACGTGTACGTTTGCACTTCCCCGCCACAGGGAAGCTGCTAGCCGGGAATTCTCTGCCTGGTTCTACCCGCTGCCCGGAACGCTACGCAGGGCAAAAGCGGTTCTCGTCCTCCGTGCTTGCTTTTTCTCAGAAAGAGCCGTGGTGTGCGTTTTCGCCGGAAAACGCGTTTTCGGCCGAAAACGTGTACGTTTGCACTTCCCCGCCACAGGGAAGCTGCTAGCCGGGAATTCTCTGCCTGGTTCTACCCGCTGCCCGGAACGCTACGCAGGGCAAAAGTGGTTCTCGTCCTCCGTGCTTGTTTTTTCTCAGAAAGAGCCGTGGTGTGCGATTTCGCCGGAAAACTCGTTTTCGGCCGAAAACGTGTACGTTTGCACTTCCCCGCCACAGGGAAGCTGCTAGCCGGGAATTCTCTGCCTGGTTCTACCCGCTGCCCGGAACGCTACGCAGGGCAAAAGCGGTTCTCGTCCTCCGTGCTTGCTTTTTCTCAGAAAGAGCCGTGGTGTGCGTTTTCGCCGGAAAACGCGTTTTCGGCCGAAAACGTGTACGTTTGCACTTCCCCGCCACAGGGAAGCTGCTAGCCGGGAATTCTCTGCCTGGTTCTACCCGCTGCCCGGAACGCTACGCAGGGCAAAAGCGGTTCTCGTCCTCCGTGCTTGCTTTTTCTCAGAAAGAGCCGTGGTGTGCGATTTCGCCGGAAAACGCGTTTTCGGCCGAAAACGTGTACGTTTGCACTTCCCCGCCACAGGGAAGCTGCTAGCCGGGAATTCTCTGCCTGGTTCTACCCGCTGCCCGGAACGCTACGCAGGGCAAAAGCGGTTCTCGTCCTCCGTGCTTGCTTTTTCTCAGAAAGAGCCGTGGTGTGCGTTTTCGCCGGAAAACGCGTTTTCGGCCGAAAACGTGTACGTTTGCACTTCCCCGCCACAGGGAAGCTGCTAGCCGGGAATTCTCTGCCTGGTTCTACCCGCTGCCCGGAACGCTACGCAGGGCAAAAGCGGTTCTCGTCCTCCGTGCTTGCTTTTTCTCAGAAAGAGCCGTGGTGTGCCTTTTCGCCGGAAAACGCGTTTTTGGCCGAAAACGTGTACGTTTGCACTTCCCCGCCACAGGGAAGCTGCTAGCCGGGAATTCTCTGCCTGGTTCTACCCGCTGCCCGGAACGCTACGCAGGGTAAAAGCGGTTCTCGTCCTCCGTGCTTGCTTTTTCTCAGAAAGAGCCGTGGTGTGCGTTTTCGCCGGAAAACGCGTTTTCGGCCGAAAACGTGTACGTTTGCACTTCCCCGCCACAGGGAAGCTGCTAGCCGGGAATTCTCTGCCTGGTTCTACCCGCTGCCCGGAACGCTACGCAGGGCAAAAGCGGTTCTCGTCCTCCGTGCTTGCTTTTTCTCAGAAAGAGCCGTGGTGTGCGTTTTCGCCGGAAAACGCGTTTTCGGCCGAAAACGTGTACGTTTGCACTTCCCCGCCACAGGGAAGCTGCTAGCCGGGAATTCTCTGCCTGGTTCTACCCGCTGCCCGGAACGCTACGCAGGGCAAAAGCGGTTCTCGTCCTCCGTGCTTGCTTTTTCTCAGAAAGAGCCGTGGTGTGCGTTTTCGCCGGAAAACGAGTTTTCGGCCGAAAACGTGTACGTTTGCAATTCCCCGCCACAGGGAAGCTGCTAGCCGGGAATTCTCTGCCTGGTTCTACCCGCTGCCCGGAACGCTACGCAGGGCAAAAGCGGTTCTCGTCCTCCGTGCTTGCTTTTTCTCAGAAAGAGCCGTGGTGTGCGATTTCGCCGGAAAACGCGTTTTCGGCCGAAAACGTGTACGTTTGCACTTCCCCGCCACAGGGAAGCTGCTAGCCGGGAATTCTCTGCCTGGTTCTACCCGCTGCCCGGAACGCTACGCAGGGGAAAAGCGGTTCTCGTCCTCCGTGCTTGCTTTTTCTCAGAAAGAGCCGTGGTGTGCGATTTCGCCGGAAAACGCGTTTTCGGCCGAAAACGTGTACGTTTGCACTTCCCCGACACAGGGAAGCTGCTAGCCGGGAATTCTCTGCCTGGTTCTAACCGCTGCCCGGAACGCTACGCAGGGCAAAAGCGATTCTCGTCCTCCGTGCTTGCTTTTTCTCAGAAAGAGCCGTGGTGTGCGTTTTCGCCGGAAAACTCGTTTTCGGCCGAAAACGTGTACGTTTGCACTTCCCCGCCACAGGGAAGCTGCTAGCCGGGAATTCTCTGCCTGGTTCTACCCGCTGCCCGGAACGCTACGCAGGGCAAAAGCGGTTCTCGTCCTCCGTGCTTGCTTTTTCTCAGAAAGAGCCGTGGTGTGCGTTTTCGCCGGAAAACGCGTTTTCGGCCGAAAACGTGTACGTTTGCACTTCCCCGCCACAGGGAAGCTGCTATCCGGGAATTCTCTGCCTGGTTCTACCCGCTGCCCGGAACGCTACGCAGGGCAAAAGCGGTTCTCGTCCTCCGTGCTTGCTTTTTCTCAGAAAGAGCCGTGGTGTGCGATTTCGCCGGAAAACGCGTTTTCGGCCGAAAACGTGTACGTTTGCACTTCCCCGCCACAGGGAAGCTGCTAGCCGGGAATTCTCTGCCTGGTTCTACCCGCTGCCCGGAACGCTACGCAGGGCAAAAGCGGTTCTCGTCCTCCGTGCTTGCTTTTTCTCAGAAAGAGCCGTGGTGTGCGTTTTCGCCGGAAAACGCGTTTTCGGCCGAAAACGTGTACGTTTGCACTTCCCCGCCACAGGGAAGCTGCTAGCCGGGAATTCTCTGCCTGGTTCTACCCGCTGCCCGGAACGCTACGCAGGGCAAAAGCGGTTCTCGTCCTCCGTGCTTGCTTTTTCTCAGAAAGAGCCGTGGTGTGCGTTTTCGCCGGAAAACGCGTTTTCGGCCGAAAACGTGTACGTTTGCACTTCCCCGCCACAGGGAAGCTGCTAGCCGGGAATTCTCTGCCTGGTTCTACCCGCTGCCCGGAACGCTACGCAGGGCAAAAGCGGTTCTCGTCCTCCGTGCTTGCTTTTTCTCAGAAAGAGCCGTGGTGTGCGTTTTCGCCGGAAAACGCGTTTTCGGCCGAAAACGTGTACGTTTGCACTTCCCCGCCACAGGGAAGCTGCTAGCCGGGAATTCTCTGCCTGGTTCTACCCGCTGCCCGGAACGCTACGCAGGGCAAAAGCGGTTCTCGTCCTCCGTGCTTGCTTTTTCTCAGAAAGAGCCGTGGTGTGCGTTTTCGCCGGAAAACGAGTTTTCGGCCGAAAACGTGTACGTTTGCAATTCCCCGCCACAGGGAAGCTGCTAGCCGGGAATTCTCTGCCTGGTTCTACCCGCTGCCCGGAACGCTACGCAGGGCAAAAGCGGTTCTCGTCCTCCGTGCTTGCTTTTTCTCAGAAAGAGCCGTGGTGTGCGATTTCGCCGGAAAACGCGTTTTCGGCCGAAAACGTGTACGTTTGCACTTCCCCGCCACAGGGAAGCTGCTAGCCGGGAATTCTCTGCCTGGTTCTACCCGCTGCCCGGAACGCTACGCAGGGCAAAAGCGGTTCTCGTCCTCCGTGCTTGCTTTTTCTCAGAAAGAGCCGTGGTGTGCGATTTCGCCGGAAAACGCGTTTTCGGCCGAAAACGTGTACGTTTGCACTTCCCCGACACAGGGAAGCTGCTAGCCGGGAATTCTCTGCCTGGTTCTAACCGCTGCCCGGAACGCTACGCAGGGCAAAAGCGATTCTCGTCCTCCGTGCTTGCTTTTTCTCAGAAAGAGCCGTGGTGTGCGTTTTCGCCGGAAAACTCGTTTTCGGCCGAAAACGTGTACGTTTGCACTTCCCCGCCACAGGGAAGCTGCTAGCCGGGAATTCTCTGCCTGGTTCTACCCGCTGCCCGGAACGCTACGCAGGGCAAAAGCGGTTCTCGTCCTCCGTGCTTGCTTTTTCTCAGAAAGAGCCGTGGTGTGCGTTTTCGCCGGAAAACGCGTTTTCGGCCGAAAACGTGTACGTTTGCACTTCCCCGCCACAGGGAAGCTGCTAGCCGGGAATTCTCTGCCTGGTTCTACCCGCTGCCCGGAACGCTACGCAGGGCAAAAGCGGTTCTCGTCCTCCGTGCTTGCTTTTTCTCAGAAAGAGCCGTGGTGTGCGTTTTCGCCGGAAAACGCGTTTTCGGCCGAAAACGTGTACGTTTGCACTTCCCCGCCACAGGGAAGCTGCTAGCCGGGAATTCTCTGCCTGGTTCTACCCGCTGCCCGGAACGCTACGCAGGGCAAAAGCGGTTCTCGTCCTCCGTGCTTGCTTTTTCTCAGAAAGAGCCGTGGTGTGCGATTTCGCCGGAAAACGCGTTTTCGGCCGAAAACGTGTACGTTTGCACTTCCCCGCCACAGGGAAGCTGCTAGCCGGGAATTCTCTGCCTGGTTCTACCCGCTGCCCGGAACGCTACGCAGGGCAAAAGCGGTTCTCGTCCTCCGTGCTTGTTTTTTCTCAGAAAGAGCCGTGGTGTGCGTTTTCGCCGGAAAACTCGATTTCGGCCGAAAACGTGTACGTTTGCACTTCCCCGCCACAGGGAAGCTGCTAGCCGGGAATTCTCTGCCTGGTTCTACCCGCTGCCCGGAACGCTACGCAGGGCAAAAGCGGTTCTCGTCCTCCGTGCTTGCTTTTTCTCAGAAAGAGCCGTGGTGTGCGTTTTCGCCGGAAAACGCGTTTTCGGCCGAAAACGTGTACGTTTGCACTTCCCCGCCACAGGGAAGCTGCTAGCCGGGAATTCTCTGCCTGGTTCTACCCGCTGCCCGGAACGCTACGCAGGGCAAAAGCGGTTCTCGTCCTCCGTGCTTGCTTTTTCTCAGAAAGAGCCGTGGTGTGCGTTTTCGCCGGAAAACGCTTTTTCGGCCGAAAACGTGTACGTTTGCACTTCCCCGCCACAGGGAAGCTGCTAGCCGGGAATTCTCTGCCTGGTTCTACCCGCTGCCCGGAACGCTACGCAGGGCAAAAGCGGTTCTTGTCCTCCGTGCTTGCTTTTTCTCAGAAAGAGCCGTGGTGTGCGTTTTCGCCGGAAAACGCGTTTTCGGCCGAAAACGTGTACGTTTGCACTTCCCCGCCACAGGGAAGCTGCTAGCCGGGAATTCTCTGCCTGGTTCTACCCGCTGCCCGGAACGCTACGCAGGGCAAAAGTGGTTCTCGTCCTCCGTGCTTGTTTTTTCTCAGAAAGAGCCGTGGTGTGCGATTTCGCCGGAAAACTCGTTTTCGGCCGAAAACGTGTACGTTTGCACTTCCCCGCCACAGGGAAGCTGCTAGCCGGGAATTCTCTGCCTGGTTCTACCCGCTGCCCGGAACGCTACGCAGGGCAAAAGCGGTTCTCGTCCTCCGTGCTTGCTTTTTCTCAGAAAGAGCCGTGGTGTGCGTTTTCGCCGGAAAACGCGTTTTCGGCCGAAAACGTGTACGTTTGCACTTCCCCGCCACAGGGAAGCTGCTAGCCGGGAATTCTCTGCCTGGTTCTACCCGCTGCCCGGAACGCTACGCAGGGCAAAAGCGGTTCTCGTCCTCCGTGCTTGCTTTTTCTCAGAAAGAGCCGTGGTGTGCGATTTCGCCGGAAAACGCGTTTTCGGCCGAAAACGTGTACGTTTGCACTTCCCCGCCACAGGGAAGCTGCTATCCGGGAATTCTCTGCCTGGTTCTACCCGCTGCCCGGAACGCTACGCAGGGCAAAAGCGGTTCTCGTCCTCCGTGCTTGCTTTTTCTCAGAAAGAGCCGTGGTGTGCGTTTTCGCCGGAAAACGCGTTTTCGGCCGAAAACGTGTACGTTTGCACTTCCCCGCCACAGGGAAGCTGCTAGCCGGGAATTCTCTGCCTGGTTCTACCCGCTGCCCGGAACGCTACGCAGGGCAAAAGCGGTTCTCGTCCTCCGTGCTTGCTTTTTCTCAGAAAGAGCCGTGGTGTGCGATTTCGCCGGAAAACGCGTTTTCGGCCGAAAACGTGTACGTTTGCACTTCCCCGCCACAGGGAAGCTGCTAGCCGGGAATTCTCTGCCTGGTTCTACCCGCTGCCCGGAACGCTACGCAGGGCAAAAGCGGTTCTCGTCCTCCGTGCTTGCTTTTTCTCAGAAAGAGCCGTGGTGTGCGTTTTCGCCGGAAAACGCGTTTTCGGCCGAAAACGTGTACGTTTGCACTTCCCCGCCACAGGGAAGCTGCTAGCCGGGAATTCTCTGCCTGGTTCTACCCGCTGCCCGGAACGCTACGCAGGGCAAAAGCGGTTCTCGTCCTCCGTGCTTGCTTTTTCTCAGAAAGAGCCGTGGTGTGCGTTTTCGCCGGAAAACGCGTTTTCGGCCGAAAACGTGTACGTTTGCACTTCCCCGCCACAGGGAAGCTGCTAGCCGGGAATTCTCTGCCTGGTTCTACCCGCTGCCCGGAACGCTACGCAGGGCAAAAGCGGTTCTCGTCCTCCGTGCTTGCTTTTTCTCAGAAAGAGCCGTGGTGTGCGTTTTCGCCGGAAAACGCGTTTTCGGCCGAAAACGTGTACGTTTGCACTTCCCCGCCACAGGGAAGCTGCTAGCCGGGAATTCTCTGCCTGGTTCTACCCGCTGCCCGGAACGCTACGCAGGGCAAAAGCGGTTCTCGTCCTCCGTGCTTGCTTTTTCTCAGAAAGAGCCGTGGTGTGCGTTTTCGCCGGAAAACGCGTTTTCGGCCGAAAACGTGTACGTTTGCACTTCCCCGCCACAGGGAAGCTGCTAGCCGGGAATTCTCTGCCTGGTTCTACCCGCTGCCCGGAACGCTACGCAGGGCAAAAGCGGTTCTCGTCCTCCGTGCTTGCTTTTTCTCAGAAAGAGCCGTGGTGTGCGTTTTCGCCGGAAAACGCGTTTTCGGCCGAAAACGTGTACGTTTGCACTTCCCCGCCACAGGGAAGCTGCTAGCCGGGAATTCTCTGCCTGGTTCTACCCGCTGCCCGGAACGCTACGCAGGGCAAAAGCGGTTCTCGTCCTCCGTGCTTGCTTTTTCTCAGAAAGAGCCGTGGTGTGCGTTTTCGCCGGAAAACGCGTTTTCGGCCGAAAACGTGTACGTTTGCACTTCCCCGCCACAGGGAAGCTGCTAGCCGGGAATTCTCTGCCTGGTTCTACCCGCTGCCCGGAACGCTACGCAGGGCAAAAGCGGTTCTCGTCCTCCGTGCTTGCTTTTTCTCAGAAAGAGCCGTGGTGTGCGTTTTCGCCGGAAAACGCGTTTTCGGCCGAAAACGTGTACGTTTGCACTTCCCCGCCACAGGGAAGCTGCTAGCCGGGAATTCTCTGC